>NW_025920239.1:0-43948 GCF_902686445.1 Sciurus carolinensis | reverse complement strand
TTTATTGTAGGGGGAAACCAACATGGATATCAGCAGATTTCTCAGCCCAGACCCTAAAAGCTAGAAGGACTGGAAACAATGGATTTCAAGCTCTTAAAGAGCATGGTTGACAACCAAGAATCTTAAACCCAGCAAAACTAACTTTCAGATTTGAAGACAAAATAAAATCCTTCCTCAATAAACAAAAGTGAAAAGTATTTACAAATAAAAAGCCTGCACTACAGAATATTCTCAGCAAGATATTCCATGAGGATTAAATGAAAAATAACAATGTAGGTCAGCAAAGGGAAGAACTATGCTAAAGTAAAAGTCAATCAAAGGAGAAACCAAGTCAAGTTAGAAACCAAAAATAAGCCACCATGACTGGGAATACAAATCATATCTCAATAATAACCCTGAATGTTAATAACCTAAATTCTGCAATTAAATTTTTCTATTTCAAACTGGTTATGATTTTGTCAATCTACATGTTAGGTTAGGAAGGTTAGCCCTTTGTGATTTGAAATGTAAATATCTCCATTAGTTGTCTTTTTAAAAAAATTTTCATGATTCTTCTTTCCATAAAAAATTGACACAATGTAACAGAGTGAATAAGTTTATGCTGGGGATTTTGACTCATGCAAGGTAGACAGTTCTTGCACTAACTAGATCTGTATACAAAAAATTAAATTTTCTTATTTTAATGGTTTTGTGTTATATACTAAACACTATCTTTTGCATGATCTGGTAATTTATCATGGTATGTAAAGTGAGGCATGGGATTTTACTTTTATTTATCTCTATAACATTTATTGAATACTTCTTTTGTCCAGTTGATTGAAATGATAAATATTTATATATTCAATTTTATGTGTATTTGAGCTTTATTACGTCTTCAGGGCATTCTGTCTTGCTAATATACCAGTTTGATGTTTTTAAATTATTTAAGTTTTTAAAGAATGCCTTAATGATTTTAGTGCTGGTACCATTTCTATGTTTATTTTTTCATTAAATTTAGCCTCAGTTGACATAGTTTAAATCTGTGAAGATTTTATTGAAGTTTTGTTAAATTTACAATTTAATTTACAAAATAATATGGCCCTTCTATTTGGATAAGGCTTTCTTTTTGGCTTTGGTGGTATTTTAATTTTAATTTTGATAGGTCTCACTTTTTTATTCACAAAAATTTATTTTCATTACTGTTAGATATGAAAACTTTTCTTCCATTCAATCTTCCTAAATATTGTTTGAATATATGTAAACTACTATTTTTTATGTTGATTTTGTACTTGGAAATCTAATTGAGCTATCTTAGTGTTTACAGTAGCTGCTAATAAAAGAAAAAAAATTATAGTTGAACATGAGTCAACTACCAGAATATTTAATGTAGCATATTTATATAATAATAAGTTGGAAAACCCCAATAGACCAATAAGTGACTGGCCAATATTATTATAATACCAGTACATTGTGGAATCATTAAAATTATATAGGGTAAGAAGAATTAGTACAAAAATGATATATTGTTCAAAGGGAAAATCAAATGACAATATACTATAATAGTGCGATTCTATGTATGTAAAAGAAAAAAATTGTGTACATTTTTATACATTTCTGTGTGTAACATGCAAATTGAATAAAGATGACACATTTGGGGAAAAATAAGGGGACCTAGCCTTGCTCATGTTAATAATGCTCTCAATATTTCCTTCTTCTCATTAAGTGCTCTTAATGTACATATTGAAGCTAATACACATCTCTGGTCTTCTGCCTTGGACAGACACTTGAATGTAAGGAAACACTACCAAAGATTATGTAAAATACTGAGTTCCACCAGAACTGATATGGTAGTACCCTATACATTTGATTACTTGGGGGAGGAGATATGCTGCTGTCCTTACACCTAAATATCCTGTCTGGATTCCTGCCAGATGTGTGAGACTTGAAATCTTCATGAGTTGGCATCAATGACTTCACATTCTGATTCCCAAATTGCATTTGATCCTGGATGAAGAGGATCCTGATTCAAAGGAAGTACCTCTGGTAAGAACAAGAGGTTCAAGAGACTATCTTCTAATAATCTAGTGACTTGGAGGAATATAAAAATTTTAATGACAGCTTCTCAACAAATGCTACCCAGATGGGTTTAGAATGTACTTTGAAAAACTGGTTACAGCTGTTTTCTGAACTTTCCCAAAGTTATATAACTATGCTGGCTATTATTGTGCTAGTTCTCTTTTTTTATATCCCTGATGGTGGTGCCTACATATTTAGCAGAAATTGTTTACTCTCCTGTGTGGTGGGCGAGACCTGGGGTCCAGGGTTATGCCACATGCATCCAAGATGGTGACTGGCAGAGAGCCAAAGGGCATGCTGAAAGTGCTTGAGAAAAACAGGAAGCATTTACCATTGGCTGTATGATAATTAGTTCAGCTGCTTAGCACGTGGACAGATATACCTTACATGTATGCTTGAGCTCGTGATCACTTGACCTTTAATAGGATTGGATGGACATATCTAATTACAATTGCTTATGCCTGAGACTGCATACATATTGAGGGTGTTATCCGAATAAAGTGGAAGCTGCTTCATGAACTTCTGAAGTGTATGTGTAATTTGTCCTGCTGGTCAGCAGCAAGCGGCAAGTGGTGGCCCATACAGGGAATGGTGAGTGCTCAGGTAAGTAATAAAGGAGAAAATTTTTCACTAGCACAGTCAACTAGCAGTCAACTAGCAGGTTTTCCTATTTGAGGAAATGGTGGTCTTAAGGTTTAATGGAAGGTTCCCCTAGTGAGGGAACGTAACAAAAGACTGACCAAAGAGATAGCAAAGAATGTCCTGTAGTAAATGAATATGTGTAAGGTGTTATTTGTGTTACCTTTTCTTGTTTGGTTTCTGTTTGTTGTTGTTGTGGTGATATGGATATTAGTTCATTTCTGTCTGACTTCCAAAAAACCAAAATTTCAAGAACAGTTAAGAGAAGGGGAAAAGATATTAGAAACTGTAAAAGAAGAACAATCAAGTCAAGCTTCTAAAAGAGAAAGTTGATGTTCAGACTCAGAACAGGGATGTGAGTCTGAAGAACAGGAGCTATCTGAGACAGAGCTAGAAAAGAAATTCTCTCAGTGGCATTTAACCCCTACCGTGCTATGCCCTCTGGCATATAATCCAGGTCACCACTCTTTTCCAAGTTGTAGGGGCACATGTACTTGCTGCACAGGGGCGGCCCCCAGACAGTGGGCTGATGTGGAATCTTGATCAGTGTTCCCAATATTCCCGGTATTTGAAGATCAAAACAATCAGAGATATCATCAAATATTAGATATAAAATTAGTAAAACAGTTAAAAGAGACAGTTATGTCCTATGAAATACAAGCTGCATTTACCATTTTTTTATTAGAGAATGTTGCAAGTCAAAATCTTACTATGACTGATTGGGATAATTTAGCAAAGGTATGTTTATCTGGGGGACAATATCTCATGTGGAAGGTGGCTAACCAAGAGTTATGCTCTGATACTCCCCGAAGTAATGCAGTTGCAGGCAATCCTCAATGGAATCTAAACATGCTGACAGGCCAAGTACCATATGAAGGACAAGGTAATCAGATTATTTTCCACCCGGGTTTGTATCGACAAATTAGTGTTGCTGCCACTAAAGCTTGGAAAATGCTTTCAGGTGCTGGCGATCTTCAAGGACAGTTATCTAAAGTTATTCAAGGTCATAATGACCCCTATGCTGATTTTGTAGACAGATTTATTCAAACAACAGGACGTATATTTGGATATGTGGACCAGGCTATGCCTTCAGTCAAACAGCTTGCATATGAGCAAGCAAATAAATGGTGTAAAGAAGCAATAAGACCTTGGAAAAACAAAGACCTTGGAGCCTACTTAAAGGCTTGTAGGGATATTAATGAGACTTTTATTCAAAGTCAGTTGATGACTGCAGTGCTTGCACAGGGTCTTAGAGGTAATACCAGTTCCCACCCAGGCCAACAGTGTTATCAATGTAAACAATTTGGACACATGAAAAAGGACTGCCCCCAAGGTTCTGTGCCAAAACTATGTCCCCGATGTAAAAAAGGAAAACACTGGGCAAGTGACTGTAAATCAACTAGAGACAAAGATGGTAACCCTTTACCTTCAAAAAATGGGAATCAGGGCCCCCAGCCTCAGGGCCCACAAATATACATATATGGGACTATCCAGTCCTTTCCTCAGACCCATTACCCTTTAACTCCCCAATTAGACAAACAAGAGGAAGCACTGGATTGGACCTCTGTGCCTCCGCCAGAGCAGTATTAACTCCAGAGATGGGGGTACAACCAATACCAACTTCAGTTGTCAGTCCATTACCTAAAGGAACACTGAGACTAATTAGGGGGAGGAGTTCTTCTGCTTTAAAAGGATTAAATATTGTTCCTGGAGTTATAGACCCTGATTTTACAGGAGAAATAAAAATCCTTGCTTCTTCACCAAGAGGTGTAGCAATAATAGCTCAGGGTGATCGCATAGCACAATTGTTGGTCTTACCCAGCTGTCATGATCAATATCCATCAAAGAATATTATTAGGGGAAATATAGGATTAGGTTCTACTGGCCAAAATAGGGTCATGTTAACATTGGATTTAAAAGATAGACCTATGACAAAGTTAGTGATAGAAGGCAAAAGTTTTGAGAACTTATTAGATACTGGGGCTGACAAAAGTATTATCAAAATTACAGAATGGCCCAAAGCCTGGCCACTTCAACAGGCAGATCAGACTTTAAGGGGACTGGGTATAGCTTCCAATCCTAACAAAAGCACAGCCATATTAAAATGGAAGGATGAAGAAAGTTATAATAGTACCGTCCAACATTACATCCTTGAACATCTCCTGGTAAACCTGTGGGGGAGAGATATCATGGAACAGATGGATTTACATCTCACATCTGAGATCCCATACAATAATCTGAAAGCTAATCAAATTATGTTAGCCCAAGAACACATATGGGGAAAAGGTCTTGGGAAAAATAGTTAAGGACCTATTTCACCCATTTTAGTTACTCCAAAACAAAATAAAAAGGGATTGGATTTTTATTAGGGGCCACTGAAGCATTAAAATAGCATGGAAATCTGATAAACCTGTCTGGATCCCTCAGTGGCCCCTCTCAAAAGACAAATTAGAAGCGGCCCAGCAATTGGTTAAAGAACAACTAGAGGCTGGACACATCAAACCATCCACTTCTCCTTTCAGCACACCAATATACATAATAAAAAAGAAATCAGAAAAATGGAGGCTATTGCATGACATAAGAGCTGTAGATTCTATAATGGAGCCCATGGGACCTATTCAATTAGGATTACCTACTTTATCAACTATCCCAGTTAATTGGCCCTCCATTGTAATTGACATAAAAGATTGCTTCTTTTCCATCCCGTTACATCCCTCAGACACCAAAAGGTTCACATTTACTGTGCCCTCACTTAATAATAGCTCTCCTAATAAAAGATATGAATGGATAGTCCCCCCACAAGGCATGGCCAGTAGCCCCACTATGTGTCAAATATATTTAGGCAAGGCTATTGAACCCATACGCCTAGCAAACCCTCAACTTTTAATCTATCATCATATGGATAATATTTTGCTAACTCATAAGGAAAAACCTGTCTTACAGCAATGTTAAAATTCCTTACTAAAGTCACTGGAAAGATGGGGCCTACATATTGCCATTGATAAAGTACAAATGACAGACATCAAAAACTTCCTGGGATCTATCATAAATGCAACTACGGTTAAACCCATAAAAATTACCATTCAGGTGGACAAACTTAGAACTTTAAATGATTTTCAAAAACTTTTGCATGATATTAATTGGATTACACCTTACTTTCTTTTACCCATCTCAAGTTTGGGCACCCTGTTTGAGATTCTTAAAGGTGATTCTGATGTCCTTTCTAAGTGGGTGCTTACCCCTAAGGCTCAAACAGCTCTCAAGCTTGTTGAAACAGCTATGGAAAAGGTTCATCTTGATCATATTGACCTAGTTAAGCATTTATCATTCATTGTCTTGGACACAAATAAGTTTCCTACAGGAGTGTTTTAGCAAAAGGTTCCTATTCTATGGGTTCACATGAATTATGCCCCTAACAATGTCTTATCCTTGTTTACTGAATCTGTGGCAGAATTAATCCTTAAGATGTTAAAAGTATCCCTTTCCACCTTTGGATCACATCCCTCAACAATCACTACTCCATATACTACTGATCAGATACAATATCTTATTAATAATTCAAATTCATGGGCTAAAGTCTTTACTAGTACTTCTGCTGTGATTGACAATCATTTGCCATCTGATCCTCTTCTCCAATTTTGGAGTCAACATCCTATAATTTTCCCTCAAAGTCACCTGAAAAGTACCTATTATAGGAGCGACCCTTATATTTTCTGATGGATCAAAAAATGGTATGGGTGCTATTACTATAAATAATGTTACAGAAACCTTGCTGTTTATTACTCTATCTGCACAACAAACAGAACTATTAGTAGTAATAGAAGTATTCAAAATCCACCATGAGTCTTTTAACTTTTCCCTGATAGCAAATATGTTGTTAATGCTATTCAAAATTGAGAATTAACTGGTCTGATTTTCCTCATCTCCACTATTACTAAATATTTACAATGCTTACAAAAACTTATCTGGGACAGAAAGGATCCTTTTTTTATTGGGCATGTTCAGTCTTATACTGGCCTTCCAGGTCCTCTAAGTTTACAAAATGATTTAACAGACATGGCTACCAGAGACCCACACATCTTTAATACGCTTGAAAATGAAAAAACTTTTCATTCCAAATTTCACGTAACAGCTTCCACTCTATGTCCTTGCTGTAAAATTACTAAGGCAACAGCTCAGGATATAGTCAAGTCTTGTGCTAAATGTGCTACACTTATTCTTAATACCTCATTAGGAGTAAATCCATAAGGGCTTCAGCCCAATCATATTTGGCAAATGGATGTAACTCATTATTCAGAATTTGGAAAACTACAATTCATTCATGTGTCTATTGATACCTTTTCAGGATTTATTATGGCCTCTGCTTATACTGGAGAAAAAAACCAAAGATGTGATAACACACTGTTTACATTCTTTCTCCATCCTAGGGGTCCCCAAACAAATTAAAACAGATGATGATCCTGGATATACATCCCAGGCCTTTAAACAATTTTGTTCCACCTTTGGTATTCAACATGTCACAGGAATTCCTATAATCCTACTAGACAAACATTGTTGAGTATGCCCATTTAATGCTTAAAAACATGCTTTATAAACAAAAAGGTGGAATAGGGGAATCATACAGATCCCCAAAAGACAAATTATCTGTTGTCTTGTTCATCTTAAATTTTTAAAATCTCGATTCTGAGGGCTGATCAGCTGCTGACTGTAATTCAGAGGGCTAATAAAAACTACCTCAAGTGCTCTGGAAGGACATTTTATCAGGACAATGGAAAGGCCTGGATCCAGTGTTAATCTGGACCCGAGGATCTGTTTGTGTTTTCCCATAGGACGCACAATCGCCAATTTGGGTGTTGGAGAGATTGGTCAAGGCCTCAACAGAGACCCAAAAACAGGAAAAAGATGAGGAGGCTTCTCCCGTTGATGGTGTTGGCGATTTCTCACAAAGTTAATGGAGGAGACTCGCGTGAACTATGGGGGATAGTAAAGACGTGGCCCTATCCTGTACCCCTTACCAACTCTTCTATTATATATCCTCCTATTTTTACAACAATTTGCCACATTTCTCCAGTCCACTGTTCAATGGGGAAAAGAATGGTTTGGGCTTTTGTCTGTGGGAGGTTTATTGTGTGTTGTATCTGTTCTGTGCATTTAGTGTTTATACAAAATGTGTACATAGGCGCAGAGAAACAGCCATTATTCACCAAGCTCTCATCACAATTGATGCTGGCTCATCTCCCCAATTCTGGTAATTATGCTGGACCAGTAGTCAAAGACGGGTAAGATTCATGGGGAGCTCATACGGACCTAAGACAGGAAATGAGGGCTAGAGTCTTATTGTCCAATGACGGGTAAAGATGTGGCTCTATCCTGGAAACCTAAGACAGGCACAGTCTCTTTTATAAACAGAAAGGGGGAGATGTGGTGGGCGAGACCCGGGGCCCAGGGTTACACCACATGCATCCAATATGGCAACTGGCAGAGAGCCAAAGGGCGTGCTGAATGCACCTTGAGAAAAACAGGAAGCATTTACCATTGGCTGTATGATAATTAGTTCAGCTGCTTAGTGCGTGGACAGATATATCTTACATGTATGCTTGAGCTGGTGATCACTTGACCTTTAATAGGATTGGATGGACATATCTGATTAGAAGTGCTTATGTATGAGACTGCATATATATTGAGGGTGTTATCTGAATAAAGCGGAAGGTGTTTCATAAACTTCTGAAGTGTACGTGTAGTTTGTCCTGCTGGTCAGTGGCAAGCAGTACTCCTGAAATTTGTATCATCAAACTATTCTTGATAATGGGCTACTATTATTTACAGTTTTTACATCACATTGAATGCCAAGATTTTAACAATATGTGTTGTTTCAATTTAACTGAAAATAGTAACCACCTTCAAAAGGATTTGGATCATCTTAAAGACATTGTGAAGAAGAAGTAAAAAGATGATAGAGATTGGGATTTATTTTGTTGGTTAATCTCATGACTGCCAACTTTTACATGGATGAAACAGCTTTTCATTGGAAAATGTTTATTGATACAGGCTTTATTATGCTGTGCTTGTATTTGCAGTTTTTGATTTGCTTTCTCCCTCTAACTTCCTTAAAAAAAGATAAGTCATGTCTATTCAAAAGGTCATAAAAAACAAAACAAAAAAAATGAGTTGTAGGGATTTCAGGTTAGTGGATATACAGAGGAGCAATAGTCCTTTGAGTGGAGCAAGCTCCTCAGGACACGAGGTACTCTGAATGACTTAAAAATGCTCTGCAAATCATCTCTCCTTGAGGCCTGGAGAGATTTTCTTATTATAATAACCTTTGGTACTATTGGACTGTAAGAAACAAGAAAGTTATGTGATCTGCACATGGGCAAAGTTAACTTTACTATGTAACCTAGGTAACTTGATATAACCCCAAAATGGATTGAAAACTGGACTGCTTTTCCCTCAAGAGCATCCTGAGTGCTTGCTCTTTATTAGCTCTGCCCTTAACACTTATAACTGGACCCCAATTAACCAAAAAGAAAAAAAAAACAAAGAGAAATCTTTGAAATGAGGAAAACAATAAATCAAATTAACTCAATGGAAAGGACCACCAGCAGACTTTAATCACTTGGAAGAAAGAACTTTACAAAATGAAGAAAATATTTAATCTTGAAAATAAAGTTGACCAAAGAGAAAATATGGTAAGAAATCATGACTGGTATATCCCATAAATATGGGATATCATAAAAATGCCAAATTTAAAAATTATTGGGAGTTTTCAAGATGGTGGACTAGAGGGTAGCTGCATTTTATTTTGCTCCAGGACTCAGGATTCAAAAGAGGAGATATTGAGAGACTTGGTACCAACTCAAAGCTGCTGGGTGAGTCTCTCCCGTTAGAGAGGCATCCCAGATGGGGAGGTAGTCCCAGAACACAGGGAACTTTGTGAAGTAGAGTTGCCTGGTGAGACACCCCTACCCCCGCTGGAGCAGTGAACATGGACAACTGGGAGCTTTGTAGATGAGGTCACTCAGCACAATGCTTGGTTTCAGAGCAACCCACCGGGCTCTGGTGTCTGCCCAGAGGAGGGGCCGCATAGCCAGGCGATTAGATGCAGAGCAGGGTCCCAGGACCTAGGTGGCTTCTCGGTGGAAGAGCTGCAGAGACAAGCTGAGAGGCACAGCGAAGGTTATAGGACTGTGGGCAGCTTCTCTGAGGAGAGGTAAGCCTAAGGAGACTCGTCTGTGAAGGGTGAGGTTCCCAGGCTGAGGAGGTAGGTCCGGGCAAATGGGAACATTGCAGAGGAAGACTGCCCAGCTCAGATGGCAAGATACCCCTCCCCCCACTGGGGCAGTGAACACGGAAACCTGGGAGCTTTGTAGAGGAGGCCACTCAGCACAATGCTTGGTTTCGGAGCAACCAACCAGGGCTCTGGCAGCTGCCAGAGGAGGGGCTGCATAGCCAGGCAATTAGGTGCAGAGCAGGGTCCTAGGACCTAGGTGACTTCTCGGTGGAAGAGCTGCACTGAAACAAGCTGAGGGGTGGAGTGAAGATTCCAGGACTGCGGGCAGCTTCTGGGCAGCTTCTCTGAGGAGGGGCAGCCTAAGGAGACTCTTCTGCCAAGGGAAAGGCTCCCAGGCCCAGGAGGTAGGTGCGGGCCCCTGGGAATGTTGCAGAGGAAGACTGCCCAGCCCAGGCAGCAAGACACCCCTTCCCCTGCTGGAGCAGTAAACACGGACAACTGGTAACTAGGTAGAGGAGGCCGCTCAGCACAACGCTTAGTTTTGGAGCAACCCGCTGGTGCTCCAGCAGCTGCCCAGAGGAGGAACTGCATGGTGAGCTGTTTGGACTCAGAGCAACCTCCTGAACAATGGTGGGGGGCTGCCCTGAGGAGGAAGAGATGCACAATGAGTTGCTTGGTCTCCAAGTGACCACAGAGAACACCAGGTGGCTGCCTGGAGGAAGAGGTGTGCAGTGGGTCACTGGGGCTCTGAGTATCTGTATGAGGCTCCAGGTGGCTGCTCAAAGGAGGGGCCGCATAGCCAGGCCATTAGGTACAAAGCACGGTCCCGGGACCCAGGCGGCTTCTCAGTGGAAGAGCTGAACAGAGACAAGCTGAGGGGTAGAGCGAGGGTTCCAGGACTGTGGGCAGCTTCTCTGAGGAGGGGCAGCCTAAGGAGACTCTTCTATGAAGGGCAAGGATCCCAGGCCAGGAGGTAGGTCCAGGCCCCTGGGAACACTGCCTAGGAAGGCTACCCTGCCCAGGTGGTAGTTGTGGATTGAGGGGAACCTCCAGGAGGGGAATGATCAGCGAGACCTCCACACCAGGTGATTCTTTCCTGCCGGGTGAGGTTTTCCCACAAGGATGGTAAAACCAGAGACACAGGGACAAACAGACCTTGCCTCAGCCCGTAGCCTAGTTCCCCTTTGGTTGACCATTGGTCAACAAGTGGAGGCACCTCAGCCCAATAGCAGGGAATGTACCCCACCTGAAGGTCACCACTCCTAGAGAGGCAGCTTCCTTGTGGAGCACCACATTATCAACATCCTACAAGATTTCAGGCAACTGAAGGCTAAGAGGGGATATACTAGAAATCTTTAGGGACATTAAAAGTCACTAGAGGAAATCTGCAACATCTCAGCAGTCCACTGATACCTGAACAATATGAGAAAAGAAGGGAAGAAAATGCCTCAAACAAATCCAATGACAGCATGGCAGAAGAAATGACAGAAAGGGAGTTCAGAATGTACATAATTAACATGATAAGGGAAGCAAACAATAAAATGAAAGAGCAAATGCAGGAATTGAATGATCACACCAATCGACAGTTAAAAGAGCAAATACAGGAAGCAAAAGATCATTTCAATAAAGAGTTAGAGATATTGAAAAAAAATAAACACAAATCCTTGAAATGAAGGAAACAATAAACCAAATTAAGAACTCTATAGAAAGCACAACCAATAGGATAGAACACCAGGAAGACAGAAGCTCACATATTGAAGAAAAAAAGTTTAACATTAAAAACAAAGTTGACCAAACAGAGAAGATGTAAGAAATCATGAACAGAACCTCCAAGAGTTATGGGATATCAGGAAAAGGCCAAATTTAAGAATTATTGGGATTGAGGAAAGCTTAGATAAACAAACGAAAGAAATGAGCAATCTATTCAATGAAATAATGTCAGAAAATTTCCCAAATCTGAAGAATGAAATGGAAAATCAAGTTCAAGAGGATTATAGGACTCCAAATACACAAAATTAAAACAGACCCACACCAAGGCACATTATAATGAAAATACCTAACATACAAAATACAGACAGAATTTTAAAGACTGTGAGAGAAAAGAGCAAAATTACATTCAGGGGGAAACCAATATGGATATCAGCAGATTTTCAATCCAGGCCCTAAATGGTAGAAGGGCCTGGAATAACATTTTTCAAGTCCTGAAAGAAAATGGATGCCAACCAAGAATCTTATACCCAGAAAAATTTACTTTCAGATTTGACAATGAAAAAAAATCCTTCCATGATAATCAAAAGCTAAAAGAATTTACAAAATGGAAGCCAGCATTACAGAACATTCTCAGCAAAATATTCCATGAGGAAGAGATAAAAAACAAAGAAGCAAATCAGCAAAGGGAGGAGCTATCCTAAAGGAACTGTCAAATAAAGGAGGAACCATGGCATGTCAAAAATAAATAAATAAATAAATAAATGAGTCAAATGACCGGGAATACAAATCATATCTCAATAGTAACACTGAATATTAATGGCCTGAATTCATCAATCAAAAGACCTAGACTGGAAGATTGGATTAAAAAGTAAGATCCAACCATATGTTGCCTACAAGAGACTCACCTCAGAGAAAGAGATACCCATAGACTAAAGGTGAAAGGATGGGGAAAAACATACCATGCACATGGACTCAGCAAAAAAGCTGGGGTATCCATCCTCATTTCAGATAATGTGAATTTGAAGCCAAAGTTAGACAGAAGGGATAAAGAAGGACATTTCACACTGCTTAATGGAACCATAAATCAGCAAGACATAGCAATCATAAATATCTATGCCCCAAACAGTGGCTCATCCATGTATGTCAAATAAATCCTTCTCAATCTCAGAAACCAAATAGACCATAATACAATAATACTAGGTGATTTTAATACACTTCTCTCACCACTGGACAGATCTTCCAAACAAAAATTGAACAAAGAAACCATAGAACTCAATAACATAATCAATAATTTAGACTAACAGACATTTATAGAATATACCATCCAACGAAGAGTGAATACACTTTCTTCTCAGCTGCCCATGAATCCATCTCTAAAATAAACCATGTATTATGCCACAAAGCTAATGTTAGCAAATACAAGAAGATAGAGACACTACCTTGAATTCTATCAAATCATAATGGATTGAAATTAGAAATAAATGAAACAGTAAAAAACAGAAATTACTCCAACACCTGGAGATTAAACAATATGCTATTATATGATGAATGGATAACTGAAGATATTAAGAAGATAATTTAAAAATTCTTAGAGGTAAATGAGAACAAAGAAACATCATATCAAAATCTCCGGGACACTATGAAAGCAGTACTTAGAGGAAAATTTATTTCATGAAGCGCATTCAATAAAAGAAGTAAAACTCAACAAATAAATGACCTAATAAAAGTCCTAGAAAAAGAAGAACAAACCAACACCGAAAGTAGTAGAAGACAGGAAATAGTTAAACTCAGAGCTGAAATCAACAAAATTTAACAAAAGAAACAATACAAAAAATTGACAAAATAAATAGTTGGTTCTTCGAAAAAAATAAACAAAATTGATTAAACCTTGGCCGCACTAACAAAGAGAAGATGAGAGAAAACCCAAATCTCTAAAATTCAGAATGAACAAGGAAATATCACAACAGACACGAGTAAAATACAAAACATAATTAGAAGCTATTTTGAAAAGCTGTACACCAACAAAATAGAAAATTTCAAAGACATCAAAAAGTTTCTAGAGACATGAATTGCCTAAACGAAACGAGGAGGACATAAAAAATTTAAATAGACCAATTTCAAGTAATGAAATAGAAGAAGTCATCAAAAGCCTACCATCAAAGAAAAGTCCAGGACCAGATGGGTTCTCAGCCGAGTTCTACAAAACCTTTAAAGAAGAGCTCATTCCAATGCTTTTCAAAGTATTCCATGAAATAGAAGAGGAGGGAACCCTCCCAAACTCATCTATGAAGCCAATATCACCCTGATACCTAAACCAGACAGAGACACATCGAGGAAAGAAAATTTCAGATGAATATTCTTAATGAACATCGACACAAAAATTCTCAACATTTTAGCAATTTTAATACAAAATCATATTAAAAAGATAGTGCAACATGATCAAGTGGGTTTCATTCCAGGGATGCAAGGTGGGTTCACCTCAGAAAATCAATAAAATCACCATGGAAATTCATCATTCACCATATCAACAGACTTAAAGTCAAGAATCACATGATGATTTTAATAGATGCAGAAAAAGCATTTGATAAAACACAGCACCCTTTCATGCTCAAAATGTTAGAAAAAATAGGGATAGTGGGAACATTCGTTAACATTGTAAAGGCCATCTAGGCTAAGCCCATGGCTAATTTCATTCTAAATGTTGAAAAACTGAAACCATTCCCCCTAAAATTTGGAACAAGGCAGGGATGCCCTCTTTCAGCACTTCTATTCGATATTGTCCTTGAAATTCTAGCCAGAGCAATTAGACAGAACAAAGAAATTAAAGGGATATGAATAGGAAAAAAAGAACTCAAAGTATCCCTATTTGCTGATGATATGATTATATACTTAGAGGAACCAGAAAATTCCACCAGAAAACTTTGAGAACTCATAAGTGAATTCAGTAAAGTAGAAGGATATAAGATCAATGCTTATAAATCTAATGCATTTTTATACATAAGTGATGAATCTTAAGAAAGAGAAGTTAGGAAACCCACCCCATTCACAATAGCTTCAAAAAAATTACTTGGGAATGAATCTAACAAATGAGGTGAAAGACCTCTACAATGAGAACTACAGAACACTAAAGAAAGAAATTAAAGGAAACCTTAGATGACAGAAAGATCTCCCATGTTCTTGGATAGGTAGAATTAATATTGTCAAAATGGTCATACTACCAAAAGTGCTATACAGATTCAATGCAGTTCCAATTAAAATTCCAATGACGTACCTTACAGAAGTAGAACAAGCAATCATGAAATTCATCTGGACGAATAAGAAACCCAGAATAGCCAAAGCAATCCTTTGCAGGAAAAATGAAGCTGGGGGTATTGCAATACCAGAACTTCAACTGTACTACAAAGCAATAGTAACAAAAATGGCATGGTATTGGTACCAAAATAGACAGGTAGATCAATGGTACAGAATAGAGGACATGGACACAAACCCAAATAAATAATTTTCTCATACTAGACAAAGGGGCCAAAAATATGCAATGGAGAAAAGATAGCCTCTTCAACAAATGTTGCTGGGAAAATTGGAAATCCATATGCAACAGAATGAAACTAAAACCATATCTCCCCCCGTGCACGAAACTAAACTCAAAATGGATTAAGTACCTCAGAATCAGACCAGAGACCCTGAAGATTATAGAAGAAAACGTAGGTACAGATTTTTAACATGTCGGCATATAACCAGAGTTCCTCAACAGGACTCCCATAGCACAAGAAATAAAAGCAAAAATCAATAACTGGGATAGATTCATACTAAAAAGCTTTTCTCAGCAAAGGAAGCTATCAACAATGAGAAGAAAGAGCCTACAGAGTGGGAGAAAATCTTTGCCAATCATACTTCAGATAGAGCACTAATCTCCAGAATCTATAAAGAATTCAAAAAACTCTACAACATGAATACATATAACCCATTGACAAATGGGATAAGGAAATGAACAGACACTTCACAGAAGAAGACCTACAAGCAATCAACAAACATATGGAAAAATGTTCAACATCTCTAGTAACAAGAGAAATGCAAATCAAAACTACCCTAAGATTCCATCTCACCCCAATTAGAATGGTGATTATCAAGAATACAAGCAAAAACAGGTGTTGGCGAGGATGTGGGGAAAAAGGTACACTCACACATTGCTGGTGGGGCTGCAAATTAGTGCAGCCACTCTGGAAAGAAGTGTGGAGATTCCTTAGAAAACTTGGAATGGAACCACCTTTTGACCCACCTATCCCACTCCTTGGCCTATACCCAAAGGACTTACAATCAGCCTACAACAGAGATACAGCCACATAAATGTTCATAGCTGCTCAATTCACAATAGCCAGAGTGCGGAACCAACCTAGATGCCCTTCAATTGATGAATGGATAAAGAAACTGTGGTATATATATACAATGGAATATTACTCAGTCATAAAGAATGATAAAATTATGGCATTTGCAGGCAAATGGATGAAACTGGAGAATATCATGCTAAGTGAGATAAGTCAATCTCAAACAACCAAAGGAAGAATGATCTCGCTGATAAGTGGATGATGACGCATAATGGGGCGTGGGAGGGGTTAGTTTTAGGGTTAGAGTTAGGGTTGGGGGGCAAGAATGGAGGAAGAAAGGGCTGTATAGAGGGAAAAGAGGGGTGGGAGGCTTGGGGGAAGGGAAAAAATAACAGAATGAATCAACCAACATTACCCTATGTAAATTTATGATTACACAAATGGTGTGCCTTTACTCCATGTACAGAGAAACAACTTGTATCCCATTTGTTTACAATAAAAAAAAATATTGGAATTGAGGAAGACACAGGGATATAACCCGAAGTAATGAATAATCTTTTCAATAAAATAATATCCAAAAATCACCCAAACCTAAATAATGAATTGGAAAATCAAATACCAAATGTACAAAATTTCAACAGATTCACACCAAAGAGTAAAGTAATGAAAATGCTTAAGATTCACAGAAAGATAGAATTTTAAAGGTTGCAAGAGAAAAACATTAGATTACATATAGGGGGAAACCAATACATAGATCATCAGATTTCTCTCCCAAAACATTAAATGCTAAAAAGGCCTCGAACAGGTTTTTTCAAGCTCTTAAAGAACATGGTTGCCAACAAAGAATCTTATATCCAACAAAACTAATTTTCAGAATTGAGAATGAAATAAAATCCTTCCATGATAAACAAATATTAAAATAATTTGCAAATAGAAAACATGTGCTACAGAACATTCCCAAGAAAATGTTCCATGAGTAGGAGATGAAAACAACAATTTAATTCACCAAATGGAGGAAGTACCCCAACTGTCAAGCAAATAAATAAATAAATAAATAACGGAAAACCAAGCCACATTAAAAAGTAAAAATAAGCTCAAATCACCAGAAATACAAATCATATCTCAATAATAACCCTGAATATTAATGGCCTAAAATCATCAATGAAAAGTCATATACTGGCATATTGGATTAAAAGGAAAGACCCAACAAGATGCTGCCTTCAAAAGACTCTACTCATAGAAAAACACATCCACATATTAAAGGAGAAAGGATGGGAAAAAATACCATGCACTTGAACTCAAAAATAAGTGGGGATTACTCAGGTCAAGTGGACTTCAAGTCAAATTTAGTCAAAAGGGATGAAGAAGAACATTTCTTACTGCTAAAGGGAATTATCATTCGGGAAGGCATAACAATTGTAAATATTTATGTTCCAAATAACAGCACATCTAAGCACATCAAAGAAATTCTTCTCAATTCCAACATCTAAATAGACCACAACACATTAATTCTGGGTGACTTCAACACACTGCTCTCACCACTGGAAAGAAATTACAAAAAAAAACTGAACAAAGAAACCATGCAACTCAATAACACAATCAATTACTTAACCAAACACACAAATATAAAATATTTGATCCATCAATGAGGAAATGCATTTTATTCTCAGTAGCACGTGGATCCTTCTTTAAAACAGAACATATATTATGCCACAAAGCACTTCTTAGTAAATCTGGAAAATAGAAATACTACCTTGTGTTCCATCAGATCATAATGGAATGAAATGACAAATCAATGACAAAAGAAGAAACAGAAAATACCCCAAACACCTGGAGACTAATATGCTACTCAATGTAGCATGGATAACAGAAAATATAAGGGAGGAGATTGGAAAGCCCTAGAAAAAGAAGAAAAGACCAACACCAAAAGAAGTAGAAGAAAGGATGTAATTAAAATTAGAGCTGAAATCACTGAAATTGAAACTGCAGGAACAATTCAAAAAATTGACAAAACAAAAAGTTGGTTCTTTGAAAAAGTAAACATATAGATAAACACTTAGACACAGTAATAAAGAGAAGGTGTTAGATAAATTAAATTACAAATTTGTGATGAAAAAGGAAATATGACAAACACCATTGACATATATAAAATAATTAGAAAACTTTGAAAATCTCTACTCCAACAAAATAGAAAAATTTGAAGACATCAAAAAACTTTTTAAGACTTATGATCCTCCCACATTGAATCAAGAGGACATACACAATTTAAACAGATCAATTTCAAGCAATGAAATAGAAGAAGCCATCAAAAAGCTTACAAACCAAGAAAGGCCTCGTATCAGATTCTCAGCTGAGTTTTATAAGACAGGTTCTTTTCAAAGAAGAACTTGTACAATACTTCTCAAAATATTCTATGAAATATGGAGGAATTTTTTACAAATTTATTCTATGAAGCCATTATCACCCTGATACCAAAACCAGAAAAACACACATCAAGGAAAGAAAACTTTAGACCAACATCACTGGTGAGCATAGATACAAAAATTCTTAACAAAAATTTGGAAAATCACGTAAAAAACTCATTAAGAAGATAGTGTACCACAATCAAATTGTGTTCATCCCAGGGATGAATGGTTGTTTCAACATCTGGAAATCAATAAATGTAATTTATCACATCAATAGACTTAAGGTTATGAATCATATGATTATTTCAATTGGTGCAGAAAAAATGTCCGATAAAATACAACACCCTTTTATGCTCAAAACACAGAAAAATAGAATAGTAGGAACATTCCTAACATTGTAAAGGTTATCTATGATAATGCCACACACGACATTATTCTTAATGAAGAAAAACTGAAAGCATTCCCTTTAAATCCTGGAAAAAGACATGGATGCTCTTTTTTGCCACTTATATTCAACATCATCCTTGAAACACTAGCCAGAACAATTAGGCAGACCAAATACATTAAAGTAATATGAATAGTAAAAGAAGAGCTCAAACTATCACTATTTGCTGACTACATATTGCTACATTTATAGGATCCATAAAACTCCACCAGAAGTCTTCTAGAACTAGAATTTCTGAATTCATAAATGAATTCAGCAAAATAGTAGGATATAAAATCACCACATATAATCTAATGCATTTCAACTCATAAGTGATATATCTTTTGAACATGAAATTAGGAAATCTACCGCATTCACAACAGCCAAAAAAAAAAAAAAAAAAAAAAACACTGGTCATAAATCTAACAAACAGGTGAAAGATCTCTACAATGATAACTACAGAACCAGAACCCTAAAGAAAGACATTTTTAAAAGCCTTAGAAAGATCTCCCATATTCTTGAGTAGGCCAAATTAGTATTGTCAAACTGGCCATACTTCCAAAGGAACTATGTATTTTTAATGCAATTCCAATTAAAATCTCAATGACATTCATCATAGAAATAGAGAAATTCATTGTTATATTCTTCTGGAAGCATAAAAGACCAAGAGTAGCCAACACAATCCTGGGTAGGAAGAGTGATGCAGAAGGTATTACTATACCAGACTTTAAAATCTACTATTCAGCAAGAGCAACACAAACTACATGGTATTGGCACAAAAATAGACAGTAGTCCAAAGGTACAGAATAGAAAACACAGAGACAAACACACATAAGTACAGTTATCTCATACTAGATAAAGGTGCCAAAAACTTGCAATGGAAAAAAGATAGCCGCTTCAACAAATGGTGCTGGGAAAACTGGAAATCCACATGCAGTAAAGTGAAATTACACCTTTATCCCTCACCCTGCATAAAACTCAACTCAAAATGGATCAAGGACATAGGAATTAGAACAGAGACTGTTCACCTAAATCATCATAATGTTTTAGGACCAGACTTTTTAAAAAAGGCTCCCAGAGCAGAAGAAATAAAAGCATGAATCAAAAAATGTGATGGATTCAAACTAAAAAGATTTTTCTTAACAAAGGAAACAATCCATAATGTTAAAAAAATAGCCTACAGAGTGGGAGAAAATCTTCTCTACATGCACTTCAAATACAGCACTAATTTCCAAAATTTAAAAAAATACTTACAAAATTTTACACCAAAAATACAAACAACCCAATGAGTAAATGGGCTAAGGAACTGGGCAAACACTTCACAGAAGATATACAAGTGATGTACAAATATATGAAAAAGTATATCTCATCTGTTGTAATTAAATAAATTCAAATGAAAGCTACCCTAAGATTTCATCTAACTCCAATTAGAAAGGTAAATATCAGGAACACAAGCAATAATTAATATTGGTGTGGATGTTGGGAAAAAGGTTCACTCATACATTACTGGTGGGGTGGAAAATTGGTGCAACCACTCTGGAAAGCAGTATGGAGATTCCTCAGAAAACTTGAAATGGATGCACCATTTGACCAGCTATCCCACTCCTCAGTTTTTACCCAAAGGACTTAAAATCAGCATACTACAGTGACACAGTCACATAATGTTTATAGCTTCTCAGTTCACAATAGCTAGGTTGTATTACCAATGTAGGTTCTCTTGAATTGACGAATGGATAAAGAAACTGTGTTATATACACAATGGAACACTACTCAGTCATAAAGAAGAGTTAAATTATGGCATTTATTGCTAAATGGATGGAGTTGGAGGATATAATGCTAAGTGAAATATGCAAATTCCCCAAAACCAATGGTTGATTGTCTAATCTGATAAGTGAATGATGAGACATAAAAGAAGGGGCATGGGGGTAAGTGAAGAATGGAGGCACTTTGAATTGTGTAGAAGAAAATGGGGGGGAGGGTTGGTGAAAGCGAGATAATGGACTGAGGCAGACAAAATTACCCTATGTTCATGTATGATTACACAATTGGTGTGAGTCTACATTGTGTATAACCATAGAAACAAAAGTTGTACCCCATTTGTGTACAATGAATCAACATTCAGTCTTTAGAAATTTAGTGTATATATATATCTATATATATATACTTTATATATATACTTTAGTGTATGTATATACTTTATATATATACTTTAGTATATATATATATATATATATACTTTAAAAATATTGTCTTGTTAGGGTATATTTGTCAATATTGATTTATCAATTTTGATTGGCCAATGTAGATTCATTCATATCGACCCACAGAGTTAAATTTGTTATTGACTACCCACTGGGGTAGATTTTTCAATATCAACTCTTCTGTGTAAATTTTTCAAACTTGATTCATCAGTGTAGATTTTTTCATATTGACCAAACTGAATAGATTCCTCAATATCAAATCAAATGTTTTCAATCATTGACATCAACTCAGCTGCATAGATTCATTGAAATTGACTCATCAGTCTAGTTTTGGCTATATTGACACATTATGGTAGAGTCATTGATATCTACTCATTGGTATAGATTTGTCAATGTTGTCCCATGAGTGTAGTTTCATTGATATCACCAAGAAGGTGTAGATCCATTGAAATCAACTCTGGTTTAGATTGGTGAATAAAGCCTCAATGAGGTAGATTCATCAATATTAACCCATCAGTCTTGATTTATCAATATTGACTTGACAGGGTAGATTTATTGATATATACTCCTCATTGGTGTAGATTCATTGACATCTACTCATTGGCATAGATTTGTAGATAACAACAATAAGAGGTACATTTTTAATATCAACCCATCAGTGTAAACTCATAAATATCTACTTGTTGGTGTAGATTCATTGGCATTGACCTCTCAAGGTAGATTTGTCAGTATCTACTCTTCAGTGTAGATTCAGTGATATTGTCCAATTGGGGAAGATTGATCAATATTAACCTGTCATGAGAGATTTGATGATATTGACTCAACTGAATGAATTCATCAATTTAAAATCATTGGTAGAGATTTATAAAGATTGACTCAACTGGTTACTTTCATTGATATTGATATGTTGATATTAATTTGTCAATGTTGATTCATTGATATTGAACCATCTGGGTACATCCTTCAATATCATGTCTTCTGTGCATATTCATGGATCTCAACCTGTTGAAGTAGATTAATCAATATCAACATTTTGTTGTAGATTTGTCAATATTGAAACATCAGGATAGATTTGCCCATATTGACCCATCAAGCTTCATTCCTCAATATCAACTCTATTAGTTAGATTCATTAATATCAACTCTCTGATTAGATTCATCAATATTAACTGGTTCAATTTGTCAAAATGTGCTCAATGGGGTAGATTTTTCTACATCAACCAATGGGATTAGACTTGTTGATAACCCTTTGGTGTAGATGCATCAAAATAGACTTGTCGTAGTAGATAAGTCCACATCAACTCCTTGAGATAGATTGTTCAATATTGACTTTTCTCATTAGATTCATCAATATCAACCCATCTGTGTAGTTGCATCAAAATTGACTCATCAGCATAGGTTCATCAATAGTGACACTTCAGTGTAGATTCTTTGACATTGATGACTCTATTGATTTGATGATGTAGGTTCATTGACATAGAATTTATGGGGTAGAGCCATCAATATTGAATCACCTATGTAGATTCATTGATGTAGATTCATGAGTTTTGATACATCACTGTAGACTTGTCAAATTCAACTCAAAGATTAGATTTGCCAATATTTATTCATCAGTGTAGATTCATCTATACTTACTCTTCAGGGTAGATTTGTCAATATTGACTCTTTGAGATAGATTTCTCAACATTGATCCATCAGGAAAGATTGATTGATATTGACTGGACTGGGTAGATTTGTTGATATCAACTTGTCAGTGTAGATATGTTGATATTGATATGTCAATAGAGACTGGTGTAGATTTATAGACAATGACTCATTGATATTGATGCATCAACTTTGATTGATTGATGTAGATTCACTGATATCAAACTATCAGTGCAGATTTGTCAATATTGACCTATTGGGGTAGATTCATCAATATTGACTTGATGGTATACACTTGTTGATATCAAATTGAAGGTTTTGACTCATTAATATTGATTCCTAAGATATAGTTGTTGATATTGACTCATCAGTGTAAATTCATCAATAGTAATCACCCAGGGTATATTTACATATGTCAAATCAATGGTAGAATCATTGATATCAACCCATCAGTATAGATAAGTTGATATTGACTTGAAGGCATGGATTCATCAATTTCAACTCTTCAGTGAAGATCAGTCAATATAGATTCAATGAAGAATATTCATCAATATCAACTCAACAGGGTAGATTCGTCAATATTAACTTGTCAGGGTAGATTTGATGATATCAACCATAGGGGTAGATTCACACTGACATTGTCATGTCAGTGTGTGTTTGTCGATATTGACTCAATGCGGTAGATTTTGTGATATGTACTCATTACTGTTGACTCATTGATATCTGCTTATCATTGTAGATTCATCAATATCAACCCATAGGGGTAGATTGATCAATATTAACCGTCAATGTAGATTCATGAATATTTACCTGTTGGAGAAAAATTAATTGATATCAACCCTTGGGGTAGTTTCATCAATATTAACTGCTCATGGTAGATTTGTCAATGTTCATATGTTAATATTTATTTGTCAATTTAGATCCCTTGATATTGATCTGAAAATGTAGATTTTTCAATATCAGCTCTTTTTGGGTGTATTCATCAATATCAACCCTTTGGTGTGGATTTGATAATATCTATCACTGGGAAAGATCCATTGATATTGAATCATGAGAATACGTTCATCAATATCAACCCATTGAGGTAGTAGCAGGAGTAAGGGAACTGGTGAAACACTGTAATTGTCTAGCATAAGAGTTCCTCTATTCCCAGAAGATCTGTGACTGAGATAAAAGTTAGAGCTGAAAGGATTCTTGCACAGAGCCTCCTCATGCAGGGTTTTACCACAGCAGCTAAACATCCTGTGCCTTTGCACAGGAAAATTCCCAGTCTCCAGTCATGCCACAGCCATGAGGTCATCAGAGACCACAATCTCAGTCACTGCTCCCCCATCCTGTCATCTGCACACAAATGTACTCATTTGGGTAGAATCATCTATATGAACCAATGGGGATGACTTTGTTGATATCAACTTGATGGGTTAGATTTATCAATATTGATTCAAATGTTTTGATTGATTAGATTTGTCAAAATCAATTCATTGTGATAGACTCATCAATTTTGACCCATTGGGTTGATTCATCATTATTGACTTGATGGCATAGATTTATTGATATGGACCCATAGGGGTAGACTTATCAATATCAAACTGTAGGGGTAGATTTGTCCATATCAACACATCAGTGTAGATTCATCAATATCAACTTGTTGGGTAGATTCATTAATATTGATGTGTTGATATTGATTCATTGATGTAAATTCATCAATATTAACTCATCAGCATAGATGCATAGATATCAATCATCACATAGATTTGTTGATATCGATTCTTCAGTGATTTATAGATATCAATCCATTTGTTGATTTGTTGAAATTAAATGCATGGAGTGGATTAATCAATATTGACCTGTCAAGGTACATTTGTAAACATTGACCCATCAATGTTATTGGTCAATATTGATCATTTGGGTTAGATTTGCTCATATCAACACATGGGGTAGATTTGTCAATAGTGATACAAGCATGTAGATTCATAAATATTGACTTGTGGTAGATTGTTCATTATTGATTTGTCATTATCAATGATATGATGTAGATTCATTGATGTCAACCTGTTGGGTAGATTTGTGAATATCAACTTGTAAGTGTAGGTCATCAATATTAACCCATTGGTGTACAATTATCAATATCAATCCATCAAGGTAG
This sequence comes from Sciurus carolinensis, assembly GCF_902686445.1. Taxonomy (NCBI): domain Eukaryota; kingdom Metazoa; phylum Chordata; class Mammalia; order Rodentia; family Sciuridae; genus Sciurus; species Sciurus carolinensis. The sequence continues at coordinate 19,172 of NW_025920239.1, read as the reverse complement.
ATTCATCTGTATTGAACCTTTGATATATATTTGCCAAAATTGACACTTTGTTGCATATTCATTGTTATTGACTTGTCTGTGTAGATTGCTCAACACCAACCCATTGTGCTAGAACAGTCAATATCAACTTGTTGGGATATATTCACTAATGTCAATCATAGGTGTTGATTCATTGATATTGATTTGTTGGTGTAGATTCTTTGATATCAACCAATTGGATCAGATTTATTGATATGGACTGTTAAGTGTAGATCCATCCATATCAATCCATTGGGTTAGATTCATCAATATCAACTTGATGGGGAAGATTCATTGATATTGACCTGTACATGTTGATTCATTTATATTGACTCATCAGTGTAGATTTGTTGATATTGAACTATCTGTGTTGATTCATCAGATATTGATTTGTCAGTATTGATTCACAGATGTAGTTTCATTTATATTGAAACCTCAGGGTATATTCATCAATATCAACTCTTCAGGATAGATTCATTGTTATTGACCTAAAGGTAGATTTGTTGATATTAACTTTATGGTGTAGATTCATCAATAATGAATCATTGGTGTAGATTCTTTCATTGGTGTAGATTGGTGTAGATATCTACCCATTGGGGTAAATTCATCAAAACTGTTTCAATTGCGTAGATTTGACAACATCAACATATCAGTGTAGATTCTTTAATATTGACCCATTGATCTACATTTATTTATATTGACTTGTAGGTGTAAATTCAGTAATATCACCGTAAAGCTGCAGATTCATCAATATCTACCTGTCAGTCTAGATTCATCAATATAAACTCGAAGGTTTAGATCCATCAACATTGACACTTTGGTGAAGAAATATCTATGTGAACCCTTCAGCATACATTTGTTGATACTGACCCATAGGCATGCATTCATCAATATTGACTAATTGGTGAAGATTTGTTGATATCAACTTGTTGGGGTATATTGTTCAATAGTGATTTGCTGATATCAACTCTTCAATGTAGATATGTCAATACTGACTTAATGAGGAAAGTTTGTCAATGTCTACTCACCTGTGTAGATTTGTTGAAATTGGATGATCAGTGTTGATTCATGGATTATGATTCATCAGGTTAGATTTATTAATACCTACTCACTGGTGTAGACTTGTTGATATCAACACATTGAGGCAGATTCATCAATATTGACTCTGGGGTTTATTTGTTGATATCAAGTCAGTGTGAAGATTTATTGATATTGAAGAGTTGATATTGATCCATCAATGTGGATTTGTCAATATTGATTCAATAAGGTACATACATCAATATTGACTCACCATGATAGATTCTTGATATCCACAATTCTGTATATTTTTGTTGATATCAATCCATTGGGGTAGATTTTTCATTATTATCCGGTCATGGTAGATTCTCTGATATCAACTAAACTGGGTAGATCCATCAATATTGATCTGTTGAAATAAACTGATGAGGTAGATTCATCAATATTGACTAGTCATGGACATTGGTTGATATTGATGTGTCTGGGTAGATTTGTTGATATTAACTCTTTGGTAGAGATGTGTAGATATCAATTTATAGGGATAGATTTGTCAATATTGATTTGTCAGTATGGATTTGTCAATGTAGATTCATTGATATCAACCAATTGGGGTATATTTTTTTATATCTACACTTCTGGGTATATTCATCAATATCTACCCTTCTCATCGTTGCAGATTCTTTCATATCAACCTGTCAGGGTAGATTTGTCAATTTCAACCCATTAGAATAGATCTGTCAATGTCAATGGTTTGATGTAGATTCAATGATATCAATACTTGGGTGTAGATACATCAATATCAATTAACCAGGGTAGATTCATCAATATCAACCTATGTAGATTTGATGATAAATATTGAGTTGGTTAATTTGTCAATATTGACTCACTGTTGGAGATTTGTAGATATCAACTTGTAGGGGTAGATTCATCAGTATTGATTTATTGATATGTATTCATCAATGTAGATTAATTGATATTGATCCATTGGGCTATATTTGTTGATATCTACTCTTCTGGGTATGTTTGTCAATATCTACCTGTTGTAGATTCATCAATACTGATCATTGCAGTCAATTCATCCATAACAACCCAATGTATATAATCATCAATTTTAATTATTCTGGGTAGATTCATTGACATCAACACTTCATTGTAGATTCATCAAATTCAGCACATCAGTTTAGATGCATTGATAGTGATTAGTCAATATCAATTTGTCAATATAGATTTTTTGATATTAACTTGATAGGGTAGATCCTTGAATATTGATTCATCATGGTAGATTCATTGATATTGACTTTTCTCCTTAACATGTACTTTTATAAATGCTTATCCTATTTTTGTTAAATCTAATTCATCTAATTTTAACTTATTGTGTCTATGACATCCAAGATTTTAGATCAAACTACCTAACATTTTAAGTCATTATTGATTGCTAAAGACACATCTTATAAGAAATAGATATTACACTTTAACCACTTTAGATAAATTAACACTATATTGATTGTTAGGCCACTTTGAGAAATGAATAGTTAAATAAATTTAAAGACATCCTTACTTTTATCTATTTGGCCATTTTTAGTCATGTGAACTGAAAGGCATTTGGATCCATTTTATTGTAAATTTATTTGTGCTTATTTTTTATATATATGCCAGGTTTGGCACCATATATATAATATGTAGACAAAAGCATATATGTAGATACAACATACAATAAAGAGGTATGCACACATATGCACAAAACTGATATAAAACAAAGAATTTATAGTTTTAGATTCCCAAAATAGCTTCAGATATTTATTGCACAGAATGTCATATATAACCACTGAGAAATTAAAAATAAATCCTGTCACAAATTTTTACAAAGCATGCGTAGGACCTGTGCAGTTGGAGACATAAGGTGTGGAATCTACCAGCCATTGGGAAGAGTAAAATCAAAGGTTCATGTGGGCTACTCAATCTCCAAGGTGGAAGATTTACTCTCATTTTTGCTGTTGTATATTCTCCATCCTTAGATCTTTACAAAAGGAATCTCTTCCAGTGTATTTATGAGTTAACTTTTGAATAATTGGACTCTGAGTAAAGACAGTAGAAGAAAACATTAGGCAAGAAACTCAAGGAACACAAAACAAGACCAACTGATTCAGGAACAAAGCTGAATTCACAAATATACCCTGAAGTTCAGAAGAAGACAGAGACTTTGAAACATGACACAGTATGAAATATTACACAACTGGATCAGATTAGAATCAGTTCAGATATGAAAACATTCTGGGAGAACATGAAGTCTTCAAGACACTCATTGCAAGGACAATAGGTACATTTGGGATACTTTTAATTATTTTCTTACTGTGACTATCTGGAAAGAATAAAAAATGAATTGATACTAGTGAATTCCATGATGTTCTCAGGCCTGGTGCACCTGGTAATTCAGATTATTTTCTTTTCTTCTTTCTTTCTTTCTTTCTTTCTTTCTTTCTTTCTTTCTTTCTTTCTTTCTTTCTTTCTTTCATCATCCATTTCTTTAGCTCTTAATGTGAACTAACTCAAAGAACAGAATTCCAGAGTATAGGAAAAGAGAAATCCATCTTTTAAGATTGCAGAAACTTCAATTAAACAGTGACATAATATTTCCTCTGCTTTTGAATCAGTTTTGGCATTAGCTTATGGAGATTCCATTACATATGTATATCAGAAAGGCAGCAAAAAATCAGGGAATGTACTTTTTTGAACATGATACTCAGAAAACTTATACATTGCACAGTTTGACCATTTTTCTCCATTTTTGTAAAACAAGTTCTTCTATGAGATAGGATAATAATTTATGTTTGTCTTCAGAGACCATTTTTTTCCATTTGCTGACTGGTAATCAAGCCAGGTTCAGGTGCAGATTAAACCTATAATTTGTTCCTATAAATTTTGGTAGGTGTTTCCAGAGAAGTGTACCCTTGCATCCAATTTATGAGGCAGAGGGAAGACTAGGGTGTCTCCTGATATTCCCTATCTCCTGTTAACCAGAGTGTGGAGAGTGGTGGGAGAGGATGGGAGAGCAGTGATTGAGATTGGGGGTCTCTGATGACCATATGGCTGTGGCATGCCTGGTGATTTGGAATATTTCTGTGAAAGGGCAGAAGATGCTTAGCTGCTGTGGCAATGGTCCTTTATGAGCAGGTTCTCTGTAAGAGTCTTATCAGCTCTGACCTTGATCTCAGGCACACAGCTCCTGTGAAGGAAGGAATTCTTTTCCTAGACAACCACAATGTTTCACCAGCTCCACTTCTCCAGTTTTTGCCTACATTATGATAATTTTTAACAATGGACTTTCTTGAGAGCCACACAAATCTTCTAACATTGCACTTTGCAACTGTGGCTTGTAACTACAGGAAAGTAACATAGGATGTCCTAGTTTCTGTAACTTTCTTGAATACAAACATTAATGGTTGCATAGTCTTTAACTTGATAATGAGACATATAAAAATAAAGATTTCTGGCATAACTCTTTAGATCTGCATCTCCATGAGAGAACAGAGCTCCACCTGATCCCAGCTTAATCATCAAGGTCTTTCAATGAATATTTTTAATCTCTCTTCACCCCTAGCTGGACCTGGGAGTTTGGTTGCACTGTTTAAGACAGTTGGTGGCCCATATGGATCCAGACACAGGGTAACTTTCTTCAACCATTAGAATAGGGGACACTCCTGGAGGTGCACTTTATAAGTCAAAAAAGTCCTCAAAGGTAAGAAGATCAGGGGAGTGAGTCAGAGTCAGGAAGAAAATATGGGAAATACAGGATTCAAATAAAGGGATCATTATCTGTCTGTTCTTAGAGATCTGCATAGGAAGAGTGATAGTTCAGTTAGACAAGCACAATTGTTAGAATTTATAAACTTTATACTAAAAATATGTCCCACAGTTGTTGCAGTTGCAAAATGACTTTAGCAAGACACCCTTGCTTAGAAAACTGGCAGAAAATCTTATGAGAATGCCCTACGTGTTGCTTTTATAGTGTAGTCAGGGCTCCAAATTCACTATGTTGTGGTTATTCAATGCTAGAAACATTCTGATTCAGTGTGTATACACATAGTCAAAAACATTAACTTTGGAACATGTACATTAACCTTTATATAATGTGTTTTCAATGTGCTTTCTTTGTACTTTACTTCAATGGTCCTATGAAAAGGGCTATGGCTGTGTTTACATCAGTTTTTTTTCTCTGTTGTGACTAAAAGACTTGACTAGGTCAATTATAAATGAGAAAATTTTATTTGAGAGTTCACAGTTGTAGAGATCTCAATCCATGGAAAGCTGACCCATTCTTTGGGCATTGAGATGAGGTTAAATATCATGGCAGAAGTGTGTGGTGCAGGGAAATGGCTAATATGAATGAAGCAGAAAGAGACACTCACTCACCAGATACACAATATATACCACAAACACATGCCTCCAATGAAACAACTCTCCAGTACTGCCCTTCCCTTCCTCCTTTCAGTAACCACTCAGTTAATCCCATAAGGGGATTAATTTATCAATGGACTTGGAGGATAAGGAGGACTTTCTCAATTGTTTGGTTGTTTCCCCAAGAAATGTGGAGGAAGTATCCTTAAAGTGAGTTAGTACAGCACAGCACTTTCAAGTGTGTAAGAAGGTCTCATGATTTAATTAGGGAGGGGTTACTTAAATGTGTAGGGAAGTGTGTTTGTGGTGAGTAGAAACGGTTCTCTGAGGTGCAAAAGTGCTTTCTTTTCATTGTGCAGTGAGGTCTCTCTAAGGCATGTATAAAGGGTTTCTGAAGGGTATTAGAGGGCTCATTTATGTATGTGGGAGGCCCCACTTTTTTTATTTGGAAAGGTTCACAGAGGTGCCTTTGATATGAGTAAGGAGAACACCAAGTTGTGATGGGAATTTTCTTTGAGGATAATAGAGGAAATGTCTGTAGTGTTTAGGGAGACCAGTCATAAAAGTATCATGAGAACTCTCAGTGTCTAGGTATAGACTTTAGAGGTAAGTAGGGAGGGGTGAGTAGTGAGGTTGATCTGAGATGTTTGGTTAGGATTTGCTGAGGTGTGTATGTAGGATTTGAAAAGGAGGATGATGTGAACTCACTTAGCTCTGTATGGTTTTCTTTCTGAAATGTGTAGGTAGAGATCACAATATGAGTAGTGAAGGCTTTTTTATATGTCAACAATGCACTCTGATATTTACAGGGTGGGCTCCTTGATATTTTTAGTGAGTGTCCCCTGGTCTGTGTAGTGTGCACTTGATGAGGTATTTAGGAGGATTTAACAATGTTTGTCTGAGTGCTTTTATGTTTCTGGGAAGGACCCATAAGGTGATTTGGGAGGGCTTACAGAATTACATAGGAATGGAGCTCCATGTATGATAGAAAGAGATCAGTGAGTTGGTTTCCATAAGGCTATTTTATGTAAGTAGTAAAAGCTCATTGAATTGAGAGGTGAGGACAAACTGATGTGGACGGGAGTGCAGTATGAGTTGAAGGTTATGATTGGACCTAGGGTACGTGTTAGATTCAAGATCAGGGTTAGCATTTGTGGTGTATAGGAAAAGCCTTTGTTATGAGTTAACAGGCTTCTTTGTGGTGTGTATTGAGGGCTCTCAAAAGTGCATAAGTGAGTGCTTAGAAAGTAGTATATTTTGTACCCAGTGAGATATATAGACATGCCTCACTGAGGTGTGTAGGGATAGTTTCCTGAGATGTTTAGGGACTGACCTTGATGTGGGTAGAGAGGGTTACCTTTGTTGTGTATGAGGGTACACTCAGGTGTGTAGAGAGTGCCCTCTATGGTTGGTAGCATGTGGCCTCTGAGCTGTGTAAAGAGGACTCTATGAGTTGTGTAGGAGGGTTCCATGATGTGTGTCATAGGACAATTTAACGTGTGTGGATGTGCAACTGATGTGAATTGGGAGGGCACACAGTAGTGCAGAGGAAAGGTGCTTTGTGATGTGTGGTAATGGCTCAGTGAGTTGTGTTTGTAGGGTCTTTTGATGGAAGAAACGAACTCTGAGAGATGAGTAGAGAGGGCAAATTGATGTAGAAGGGAGAAAAATGAGATTAGGGTATTGGTTGTGTGTAGGTTTAGGGTTCAGGGTCAAGGTCATGATCATGGTCAGTATCATGGTCAGGGAGGGCCCTCTGTTTTATGTAGGGAGGGCTTGTAGTTAGAGTTAGGGTTAGGTTTATAGCTAGGTTCAGGATCAGGGTCAGCATTTGTGGTGTACATAGAAGGCATATGTCGTGAGTCAAAAGTGTTCTCTGATGTGTGCATTGAAGACCATCTGAGGTGCATAGATAGGGTATTTGTGGTATGTAGAGAGGATATGTAAAGCAGTATAGTCATCAGAAGGGCTTTAAAAAAGTATAGTTTGTATTCAGTGAGGTATGTAAGATGTCTCTCTGAGGTGTGTAGACATTTATTTTAGGTGATTAGAGAGTGCTTTTATTTACGTGCATGGAGGATACTCTAAGGTGTGTAGGGATGGCTCTCTGAGTTTAGTAATGCATGATATTTGAGCTGTGTAGAGTACACTATGAGGTGTGTAGGAGAACTCTATGACATGTCAGAGGGCTATTAGACATGTGTGGGTGGTCCAACTGTGAGGGGACGAGAGGGCTCACACAGGTCTAAAGAGTATTTACTGAAATGATTAGAAAGAACTCTAGTGAGATCTGCTTGGGAACCATTTCAGTTGAGCAGAGAAAGCTCTATAAGATGAGTATGGAGAACAAATTCATATAGAAAGGGAGGCATTATGAGGTGTGTAGTGGTGTACATATAGGATTCACTGAGATGAGTAGGGAGGGCTCTCTGAGATTTGTTGTGTAGGTTCCCTGAGGTGTTTAGTGAAGACTCATTGATATGCATAGGGATGACACACTGATATGTGAAAGGAAGTCTCTCATGGGTCTGCAGGGTGGTCCCTATTAGGTATGCAGAAGAATCTCTGAGGGGTGTAAGAGGGCTTTTGCCCATGTAGAAGTGCTATCTCAGTTGTGTATTGAGGGCCCTGTAAAGTAAATATGGAGATCCATCTGATATAAGAAGGAGAAAACCCTGTGGTTGAAGGTTTCTTTTAGGATAGTAGTGGAATCCCTCACGTGTTTAGATAAGGCACTGGGAGATGAGTAGGGAGAGTTTTTATTGAATATTGAGGTCTACCTGAGAAGTGTGGGTAGGGTTTGCTGAGGTGTGTAGCATGAGCATCCTGAGGTTTTGAATTAACATTTCTTTGGCATTTTTAGGGATTACTCTCTAGTGTATATAAGGACGGCTTTCTGAGTTCTTTAGGGTTTGCACAATGAAGTTTGGAGGGCATGCCCCTATGGTGTGTATGGATGGGATTTAGAGTTGTGTAGGAAGGGTTCTTAATGTGAATGGGGAGGAAATCCTTACATGTATAGGGAGGTATGTTTGAGGCATATAGGAATTTTCTCCGAGCTGTGCAAGTGAATTCTTTTTATTGTGGAAGGAGGACTCTATGAGATATTATGGGAGGGGTCTCTGAGGGGTGTAAGAGGGCTTTTTGAGGTTCATAGAAGGACTAATTGACATGAGTGTGAGTGCTCAATTAAGTAAGTAATGGTATTTTTGGTGTATGTGGAAGGCCAGTCAAAAGGGATTTCTGAAGAGTGTATTCAGGGTTTTATGAGGCTAATAGAAAGGTTCACTCAGATGTTTAGAAGGGCGTGAAAAGGAATATTGTATGTACTCACTTATATGTATAGGGATATGTCTATTTCAGGTATGTAGGACTTCTCTTGAGACATATGTTGGGAACATTATTCAATGTGTCAGGAGGGCACTCAGATGTGTAGGGAGGCTTCTGTGATTTTTGTATTGGGATGATTCTGACCTGAGAAGGGAGGGTTACTTTTTGATTTAAGGTTAGTTTTTGAGGCTAGGGCTTGGATTAGGGTTATATTTAGACTTAGTATTAGAATTAGGGGGTTAGTGTTAGAGTTAGAGGGTTAAGGTTCCGTTCAGTGTTGGTGTCCAAATCAGTATTTGCAATGTAAATGGGAAGGCTTCTGTTTTGTATTTAAATGGCTCTCTGAATTGTTGTAATGACTCCATGGTGTATTATGAGGTTTCTCTGAGGTGAGTACACAGACTCTCTGAGGTGATTAGGGAAGGCTTCCAAAAAAAACCCATAGTGAGTACTTCACTGATGTGTGTATGGACAGTTCTTCAGATGTGTAGTGAAGGTATTCTTTGATGTGTCAGCAAGAAACTAAGATGTGTGTACAGAGGGTCCTCTGAGGTTTTTAGGGAGTAGCCTCTGAGCTGTGTTGACAGGGTACTATTATGTGAGTCAGTGGGCTCCTTTACATATGTGGGAGTGCCCCCTGAGATGAGTCCAGAGGATTCACAAAGGTGAATCAAGAAGGTGCATTGTAATGTGTAGAAAGGGCTCACTGAATTGTGTTTCAAGGGTCATTTGAGAGGAGTAGTCAGGAACTTGTGAGATGAGTAGGGAGAATAAAGTGATAAATGAGGACAGGCACTATTATGTTAGGCTTAGGGTCAGGATTTAGGGTCAGGTTCATGTTCATGGTCAGTGTCAGTGTCAGGGAGAGCTCTCTGGTATGTAAGGAGGGCTGAAGTTTAGGCTTAAATTATGGTTAGTGTCAAGCTCAGGGTCAGGTTCAGTATCTGCAATTTATAGGGAAGGCCTCTGTGGTGAGTCAACAGTGCTCTAGGAGATGTATATTGAGGACTTTCTGTCATCAGTACATAGACTCTCTGAGGTTTTTATAGTGCACTTGCAAAGAAGTTCAGTTAGTAGAACTGGTTTGCAATGGAATCTAATTTGTACAAACTATGATATGTAAGGACATCCCTCTGAAGTGTGTAGGAAATGCATTTGAGTTAAGTAGAACCTACTTTCTTTGATGTCTAAGGAGGTTACTCTGAGATTATTTGGGATGTGCTTTAGGTTGGTAGCATGTGACTGTGGAGAGAGGGAACTGTGACATATGTAAGAGGGCTCCACAAAATGGATTTGAGATCTCTTAGGGGTGTGTGGGAGGGTTTCCTGAGGTGAGTTTGGAGGGCTCATAGAGGTGCAAAGAGAGGGTGCTCTGTGAATTGTAGAAAGGCCTTAATAAGTAGTGTTTGGTGGCCTTTTAAGGTAAGGCACGAGAGCTCTGTGATATGAGTAGGGAGAAAACACTGATGAAGAAGGGAAAGTTCTATGAGGTTAAGGTTAAGGTTACCATTAGGATCAGTAATGTGTCAAGGTCAGGGTCATGGTCACTGTAAATGTCAGCATTCTCTGTGTTATGTATGATGGGCTTAGTGTTAGGGTTAGACATATGGTTGGGTTCTGGTTTGGGGTCAGTATTTTGAATGCACAGGGAAGACCTCTGTTGTGAATTGAAAGGGCTCCCTTAGGCATGTATTGAGGGTTTTCTGAGGAGAGTAGATTGGCTTTATAAGGGATTTAGAGAGTACTTGAAATGAAGTGTAGTTAGTAAAGAGGGTTATTAAAATAGTCTAATTTGTTCTTGCTGAGGTGTGTAGGGAAGTATCTCTGAGGTATGTAGAGACTGGTGTTGAAGTAAGTAGGAAGAGTTTTCTTTGATGTGAATGAAGGTTACTTTGAGGTGTGTGGAGAGAACTCTGAGGTTGGTAGCTTGCAGTCTCTGATCTGTTTAGAGGATCTTCTATAAGGTTCATAGAGGAGATCTTTGATGTGTGTCAGAGGTCTCTACGATGTTTGTGGGTGATCCTTCTGGGATGAATTGGGAGGTGCCACTTAGCTGTATAAAGAATATATAAGGAAATGAATAGAGAGGATTCAGTGTGTTGTTTCTGAAAAGCCTCTTTAGATGAGTAGTGAGAACTCTGTAAGAGAAGTACAGAAGAAAAACTGATGTAGAAAGGAGGGCCTTATGAAGTGTGAAGGGGGGCCTATGTCACATGTAGGTCAGTCTTGCTGAGATGTGTATGGAAGACACTCTGGGTTTTGTGGTGTAGGCTCTCTGAGTTGTATAGTGAAGGCTCATTTAAATGCATAAGGATGGTATTCTGATGTGTGTTGGAGGGTTCTCACTGGTGTGTAGGGAGTTTTGTATTAGATATGCCAAGGAATCTATGGGGATGTAAGTGGGCATTATGACTGAGTAGAAATGTTAACACAGTTATGGAGGGAGGACCTCCTGAAGTGAATAGTGAGATCTCTGGTAAGTGTAGGGAGAATACACTGTGTTTTGATGGGAGGGTTTTTTGAGGATAATATAAGAAATCTCTGAAGTGTTTGTGAGGGCTTTCAATTCAGGATGATGGGGACTCTCTTAGGTATGTATATGCAGCACCTAGACATGAATAGGGAGAGTTTTGGATAGAAGTGAGATAAATCTGTTTTGTGTTTGTAGCACTGGTTGAGGTTGGTAGCATGGGAATTCTGAGGTTTGAATTAACATCTCTGTTGTGTTTATAGAAAGTGTTTGCTGGAATGTATATGGAGAGCTATCTGAGGTGTTTGGGTGTTGCTCAATAAATTGTGGAGAAGGCATCTCTTAGCTGTGTATGGATGGTACTTTGAGGTGTGTAGAAAGGGCTCTTGATGTGAGTAGGACTGGGATTACTTAGATGTGTAGGGGAATGAATTTGTGGTGTGTAGGAAATGTTCTCTGGGGTGTTAAAACAGGTTCTCTTTGTGTAGGGAGGTCTCTCTGATGTATGTAGGGAGGGCCTTCTGAAATGCATAGGGAAGATTTATAAGGTTTGTCAGTAAACTTCTTGCTATGAGAGAGAGGGCTCATATAACTGAATAAATAGGGCTTTTGCAATGTATAGGAAAGACCTCTGAGGTGAGTGGAAATAGCTGTCTGAGATGTGTAGTAGGGCTCTCTGAGGTGAGTAGAAATTCTCTCTGAGGTGTTTAAAGAGCACCACATAGAAGTATAGTTAGTAATTATAGTTAGGAATATAATTTTTCCTCAGTAAGGTATATATAGATGTCTCCCTGAGGTTGTCTACACAAGTATGTACTACATTGATATAGGATGGTTTCCACTGATGTTTATGGAGCATAATATAGAGTGGTCTCTAAGATTGGTAGTGTGCAGCTGCTGAGCTGTGTAAGGAGGGCTATATGATGCTTTCCCTAGGGCTTCTTTTTTTCTGTGGGAGGGCCCCCTGAAGTGAGTTGGGCTGGCTCACAGAGTTGCACAGTGTGTGTGCACTGGAGATTGTAGAAAGAACTCAGTGAGCTGTGTTTGGAGGGCCATTTGAGGTGAGTAGTAAGAGTGGTGAGATGAGTAGGGAGAAAAAACTGGCGTAGAGGGGAAAGCACTATGAAGTTAGGGTTAGGTTAGGCCTAGGGCTAGGGTTTAGGTCAGGGTCAAGTCATGGTCAGTTTCAGGGTCAGGGAGGACTCTGTGGCATGTAGGGAGGACTTCAGTTTATGATTAGTGTTAGGGTTAGGTTCAGAGTAAGAGTCAGTATTTATGGTGTATGGGGAAGGCCATGGTGGAGTGTCAAAATTTTTCTCTGAGGTGTGCATATTGAGGCTTCTGTGGGGTGAGTATATAGACTCTTTGAGGTATTATAGAGGGCTTGCAAAGAAACATTGTTTCTTCTTGCAAACAAATAAGGTTTTACTCACTGAGTTATGTAGGGACTTCTCTGATGTGTGTAGAAACTGCTCTAGGTTTGAGTATGGAGGGTACATTTTGTTGTGTATGAAGGTTAAACTTAGGTGTGTAGAGGCATCTCTCTGAAGTTGGTAGCATGTGTTCTCTGAGCTTCATGGACTTTATGAGGTGCACAGGATGTTTTTATGATGTGTGTTAGAGAGCTACAAGAAGTGTGTGTGAGGGTCCTTTCAGTTGATTTGGGAGGACTCACTCAGATGTATAGATAGGGTGCACTGAGTTCAGTAGAAAGGGCTCAGTTACTTGTGTTTGTATGGTTTTCTGATGTGAGTAGTGAGAGCTCTGTTAGATGAATAAGGAGGACAGATTGATGTAGAAAGGAGGGTCCCATGAAGTTTGGAAGTGGAGTCCGTATGGTCTGAAGTTAGGAATCATGGAGATGTTTAGGCAGGACTCTGAGTTTTGCCATATAGTTTAATTGAGGTGTGTTGTGAGGGCTAATTGAAATTCAGAGGGATAGCACTCTGATGTGTGTTTGGAGGACTCTCAGAGGTGTGTAGGGATGTCTATATTAGGTGGGCAGAGGGATCTATAAGGGATGTAGGAGGCCTGTTTGACAAAGTAGACATTTTATCTCAGTTATGTAGGGAGGGACTTCTACAGTGAATAGTAAGATCTCTGACATGAGTAGCAAGAATAAACCTCAGGGTGTTGTGAAAGGAATATTTTAGGATAGAAGAGAAAAACTGTGAGGTGTTTTTGTAGGACACTCAGAAGAGTATCTTGAGGATTCTCTTAGGTTTGTAGTTTTGGTTCCTGGAGGTAAATATGGAGAGCATTTTGGCTAGTTTTGAGGACTACAAGAGATGTATATGTAGGGTATTTAAAGATTTGTTGAAGGGCATTCTGAAGTTCGTATTGAAGCCTCTCTGAGATGTGTAGAGAGGATTGTTGAATGAGGTGTATAAGGTGGGTGCTCATTAGAAAAAATTAAGAGTTAACTTAGGTGTGTATTTATGGACACCTTGGATGAGTAAGGATAGATCTATGAGATAAATAAGGACACATGAAGTTTGAAAGAGGGCTCTATGAGGTATGTAACCTGGCCCTCTGAATAGTAAAAATTATGGCATTCTGTGATGTGTAGTGGCATGGTGTGTGTTGTGTAGCAACAGTTTTCTGGTCCCAACAATGATACAGTGAATGATAAATAATATGTATAGGAAATGTATCTAAGGTGTATGGATGACCTTCTGAATTCTGTAGAAAGGGCACTTGATATGAGTAGGTAGGGCCTCAGAGCTGTGTGGAGAGGTGACTGCTATGTGTGTAGGAAGTGTTCACTGAAGTGTGAAGGGAAAAGTTATCTGAGATTTGTAGTGCAGATGATTTGAGGTGTGTACAGAGGCCACTATTAAGTGTGCAGGAGTGATCTATGAGGGGTGTAGAAGGGCTTTTGTCTGCATAGAAGAGCACTCTGTTGGTGTAGTTAGGGTCTCAGAAATGAAGAATGAATTCTATGTGATATGACTAGGTAGAACACAATGAGATATAATGGAGTATTTTTTGAGTATAATAGGGGGAAATCCCTACATTGTTTAGGAAGGCCACTCAACAGTGTATCCAGAGTCATCTCTGAGGTGTGTCAGGCCCAACCATCAGAAGTGAGTAGAGAGGGCAATTTGGTGAGTAGTAAGTTGTATCTGAGTTGTGTAGTAGGTGTGTTGTTTGTATCATGGGAATTCAATGTTTGAATTAACATCTCAATGGAATTTATAGGGAGTACTCTCTGGGGTGTATAGGAAAGACATTCTGAGTTGATTAAGTGCAGCTCATAAAGTGTGGAGGCAGTATCCCTATGGGGTATATGAATGTGAACTTGAGGTGTGTATAAAAAGCTCTTAGTATTAGTAGGGGAGTTATTATTTAGACGTGTAGGGAAGTGAGTTTGAGGTGCAAAGGAAAGATTCTCTGAGGTGTTTAAGTGGGTTCTCATTTTTATGTAGGGTGGGCTCTATAAACATTTCAGGGGGCTTTCCGAAGGGTGTAGGAGGGCTTTATGAGGTTTTTAGGAAGGCGTATTGATGACAGTGTAAGTGTTCACTTAAGTGAACAAAAGGGTAATTTTGCAGTGTATAGGAAAGTTCTCTGTGGTAAGTCAAAAGTTTCCTCAAGTGTGTATTGCAAGATCTCTGATGTGAGTAGAAAGACTCTCTAAGGTATTAGAGAAAGACTTGATAAGTAGTAGAGTTACTAGGGCTTGTGAAGTGCGACTTTGTACTCACTCAAATATGTAGTTATGTCTCTCTGAGGTGTGGGGGGAATGATGTAAGGTTGTGTTCTTTTAAAGAACAGTATCACAGCTTGATCAACAGCAATTCAATGAGTCACAATATGAGACAAAAAATATAAATACACACAGACAAAAACTTTGAGGTTCTGGTACTATCTAAATGGGAATCTGAGTGGAGGGCTAGACTCTACTCACTTCCAAGGCCTGTCCTGTTTCACCTCCACTTTCTTGGGAACTATTGCCAGAGTTGTTGGTCCCAACATTGATACAGTACTTCTAGTCTTGAAAAGGCCCCTACTAGGGACTTTCCCCGAGTAACAATCATCCAAAGTTAAGTAGACAACAAGAACTCATGGCTCTGGACTTGCTGTCTCATGCAAGTTTATCTGGAATGTTGGTGCCTAGCTACTAGGGTTCAAAGTTCTGTGTGTTTTACTGCCAAGGAAGTGAGGTCACTCCTTGGGGACTCCATACCAATCCCTTTCTCACACAAGATATTCTAATGGCCCACTGAGTTGCAGATTCCTCCCATCTTCCCTTGACATATATACAAGTGGACATTGTTACACCAACACACCCTGGATATTGTCCCCAGACTGTCTCAGGTATAGCCAAATCACCTGTTTTGGAAAGAGAGTTTGGATCACAACAATTTCCTCCTTCTGGCCCATGGGGGTGGTCCTGAAGAAGGTATATTGCCTTACAAGTCCTGAATACCTTTCATTAATTCTCCTGGGATTATTCTAGTGTATGTTTTTGAAGTTGTCATCAGGTGTAGAAGGCCATTTATATAGTACTCCTTGGGAACCCTAATGGTTTGAGTCATATGTAATGCACAAATATAGAAAACACAACTCAGAAAGGAGAGGGATAAGGGATGACACAACTCTACCATGATGTGAGTCCAACAGTGAAAGAGGGGAATCAAATTCTACCTGTCCTTGTTTCTACTCTGGCCCCACTGGAAGTTTTGTCATGACTGATTTCAGAGATAAACTTCCCTGTGCCATAGGATCTTCAAATGCTTCCTGTGAAATTTAGAATTGCTTCAATATTTCTTCTCATTTTATGATATAGGTACACTACAAGAGATCACTGGCACCAGAGAATTCTATTGTCCACAACCTATAGATTCCCCATGTAAGTGAATCCACATCAGCACCTGGTTTGAAAGAAAAATAAATCAACAAAAGCCATGGTATTTCACATCTAAGATATAGTCATCAGAAGTCTCATTTCTTTGTCTACATAGTCCCATAGCAGTGGCACTGCTATAATTCCAGAGATTTTTTGGAAAAGTTTGGGTGGCAGCAGGAAAAGTTCCAGGAACCACATTAAATAGCAAGGTACTGGCATTTCTGTTTCCATTTCTAAATGCCCCACATAGATGAAAATATTTTGGTTATAAAATTCATGAATGCAACTTTTATCAAGAAGAAATAGTGGTGTGAAGTTGCCAAAAATTTGCTCAATACCATGGTCATAAACATGGGAGAGAAATTCTCTTTCTATATTTCTTTAGGGAATGTCTGCATTGCTTCTTTCAGGGTTGCAGCAAGTCATCAGGTGACAGCTTGCAGGGTTGTCATCAGGTATAGAAGTTCATTTATATATGTACTCCTTGGGAACCCTAATGTTTGAGTCATATGTAATGCAACAAAATATAGAAAACACAACACAGAAAGGAGAGGGATAAGGGATGACACAACTCTACCATGATTTCTGTGTCTGTAGTTGAAGACAGTTTCTTTCAATTCTTATAACTAAAATTTGGAAAGAAGACCCCAGCATCAGAACAGAGAACCAACTCAGAAGGCAATATTTATTCAATAACTAAGGTTACTAGAGTAGAGAGAAAGACTGAGAGTTCAGTTTTGAAAAATGGAAATGGATGAGGCAAACCACTTTCTTCAGGGGATAGTCACTAATCTATGCAGGTTCACTGAGTGCCCCATGCCCACTTTTGAAGGATCACAAGAAGCTGATGTCCTTCTCTTCTATTAAGAAACATTAAAAATTATCAAATCATCTCAAAGGATTAGAACCATTTTGCTTGCGCACACAGAACTAATTGGCTTCTTATTACCTTCCCACAAAGGTGAGAGTTTGATGCTGGACCACTGGCTTGGAAAGATTTGAATATCAATACTCATATGAGCAATCACCCCTGTGGTATGGTTCCCAGGATAGAGCATTGCTGAATGCTTCTGTGTTCCTTCAAATTTAATAGGGAATAACAAATGCGGAGGATCACCACAAGGAAGACCTGCAACTCTGAATGGTGCTGAATTTGGTAAGCCCTGAGCCACCAGTGAAATTGAAAAAAGAAAATAATACCTGTTTTTTAAGCTGGTAAAAATCAAAGTCATGGAAAATTCTCCCCTCTTATCTCCTCCTCCTCTAGGTATTCATTTTATGACATTATGGTATTATGTGATATCTTTCCCTATCCACTAAGTTTCTTCAGGAAGGTGAAAGAGCCCTGTATGAGCTTTGGCAGGCCTGATAGGACCATGAAATGAGCAGAAGTTCAGTCAGTTTCCGAGTCCCTGTAAAAAGCCTTTACGCTAACAAGGTCAGCTAGTGATAATTTCTCTTCATTGACCACTTTTTGAAAATGTCTAAAATTTTATTTTCTGGGATTGTTGCTTAATTCTCCAGAATAGGAGAAAAAAGAAATCACAGAAAAGGGGTGGTGGATCCTGAGTTCCAGAGGGATTTGATTCCACTGGAAACAGATTCACTGTCTTAACAAAGAAGTCCCAGAAAAAAGTATATCAATAAAGCCTACCTGAGTGTTAGTACCTTGTCTCTAATACATCTTTCTACCAATATCTTCAACATGGTTCTGTACCCAGTTGTCTAAGGCCCTGACTTTCACACTCTGAAGCACAGCCATCACCACATCCAAACACTGAGGCACCAAGCGCGAGAGCTGTGCCATTCCCTTTCCAAGAGAACATCTAAGACAAAGGTGTAATATCCAAACTCTCAATAGAAAAGTTACAAGAACGTACATTCTTTAAAATTATGATTTTTTCTGACAGCTAGACCAACATAGAAAAACATAAAAATTTTGAAGTGATATATTATGACCACAGCTTCCCTACTGAAATCCAAATTAGGCTAATACAGTGGACTAAAGGTCAGAGTGTGAAGGCCCAGAACATCAATGTCAGTGTGAGATTGAGACACCCTGGGAACACAGCCCACAGACTTGCCCTCTGGTCTTGGTTAGCAAGGAGAAGCGAGGCAGTGCAGGCTACATATGACCCTCCTCATGTCCTCACATCTACAGCTGTGTACTCAGGGTAATGTGATCCTGACAAAGAGACCATGGAACTTAGGGGTCACCTGGTTTTCTCAGGTGCAAGACTGCAACTCAGATCTGAAAGGTCAAATTCCAGGTGGCATGGAATCCTGGGTATGACTGAGGGATGTTTTCATTGCAGTTGCATTAATGGTGACATGTTTCTCCCAGAGAAGTGGGAGAAAGATGATGCTTTTCATGTGGCTTGATCTGCTGCCTTCTGAACTCTTTCAGTTACTGGGAATGGCTTCTTTCTAATGGAGTCTGTTGAGAACTTGCATCTGGTTCCAGTTAGTGCTCTGTCTTACCTCTCTGCTCACTGCCAGTGAAGCTCACGAAGAGCAGCCCTAGTCAGGAGAATTCTATAATATATGGATTCTATAAAAGGACTACAATCCAGTGAAGAACTATTATATCACTTTGGATAGTGTAGTATTGGTATAACTATTAATAACTAAGAGAGATATTGCATTATCTTGAGGTGTTTTATTATGATATTATTTTTGCATAACAGACTACATAACAACTATTGTATTTGTTTTGGATGTTATCACACACTTCTATCAATATCCAAGGTCTATAGAAGCTATTATTTAGATATAACTGCTATACTATGGATAATGTAATAGTATTAAATATCAGGGCCATTATTATTACTTTACTTCCTATAGCAGGAATATTACATCAATTTTAAAAGGCAGCTATCATACCAGTTTGATATGTCATAGTATGGATATCATATTAGTATTGAAAGCCAAAAATAAACCTTTAGGTCATTTTTAGATATTCAAGTATGCAGATAATCTTAGGATTAAAATCAACATGGTATTTAATTCATTAATTTTAATGATAACTCAAAAATTATTTAATGACAAAAATGCAGATATTTTATTAGCATAAGGTTGTATAATATAAAT
>NW_025920238.1:417594-500254 GCF_902686445.1 Sciurus carolinensis | reverse complement strand
AAGAAAGGAATTTTTTGTTCGTTTATGAGCATTTCACATGGTAGAAATAGAGAAAAATCGCTCAACCTTTACCAAAATATGTGTTTTGTCCTCCCTTTGTCTCTTCAAGTCAGGACAACTTCTGAGAATGTCTTTGTGCTTAGAGTCCCCTTGTGGAATTTATGACAGAGGGTTCTCATTCCTCTTGTATTTTTTTTTTTTGGGTCCTGTGTTTTACAACTGTCTGATATGAGAATTCTGCAGCTTGTACATCTAATATTTTTTGAGTCTAGTGAATATCAGTACTTGGGACTTACCTTGTTAGAGAGAAGTATAATTTAGGGAGTATAATTTCTCAAGGAAGTATCTTCGTGCCTTAAAACTGGAAAAGTCTCCTGTGGTATCCTTCATCCAAAGGCACTTCAGTTGTTTTATTTTGGCTATTATGAAAGCTGCGATAGTGAAGATGAGAATGCAACCATTTAACATACCTGATTTTACCCTATTTTGGAAATGCAACCAGAGCTATTATAGTTAGTTCTAGAACTTTCACTCCTTTTTTTTGATGGTTGTACCCATTTATGCTTCTAACACAGTTATAATGGCATATTCTTTCTTTCATATCCATATGAATTGGAGTACTACCTTTTCTTCAGTTGTTTGATAGCCATTCTATATCTGTGCTCAGGTTGCAGAAAGGTCTTATAGTTGAACAGTGCAATTGAAGTCCTGATGCAAGCTTTGTTAGGATTTCAGGCTGCCTTATACTCACTGGAAACAGGTTATGTATCCTTTTTAGAAATAACTGATCTATGCTTTTAACCCTTCTTCAAATCCTGGAGGGATTGTGCCCCACAAAAATGCTGCACACCTGATGCAGAAGGCCACTCCTCTGTAAACCCTTGGGAGGAGAATATACAATGCTACATGTTGCATAGCTACCAAGCTTGTGGTTTAGGATGTAGTCCATTGAATGGAAAAATGTTGAAGTTGGGAAAAAATTTCTTATAGAAAGAAATGGTTAGGCCTGGAGTTATTACTGAACTGAGTTAGGGTACATGGCTCAGGAAGTGCTGAACTCCCACTTGGGTTTGCCAGTTGTGGACTCTTTTCTCTTACTAACTCTTTAGTGCTGAAAAGATAGAAGATCAACTGTTAACAACAACAGTGTACAGAGTATACTGACAAATACCTTTTTGGTATAAACTGGGACCCTTGAGATTTAACTCCTCTTTTGCCCTGGTCACATGGAATAAGCCAGGGATGTTGAATGGCTCTAGAAAACACCCCTTTTTCTGGTCTTGATGCTTGTGTATATCCTAGTCCCTTCCTCTGTGAGCACCAGATAAATTAATAAACTACAGGCAATTTAGAATCAAATGTGATATATTTATGGCCACAATCAGTTTTCCTCTATTCAGATGACACCAGATTTAGGTATTCTGTCCCAATTATATGGTACATTGCTCAAGGAAGGCTAATGTCCAAGTGTAACCCAACTTTTCCTACTCATCTGATGGTAGATTTTTTTGTATTTTCTGTCCAGTGTATATGACTCTAAATTCATTTTAAGAGGAACTCAAAACAGTAGTAGATATTTATTTGACACATTCATGAATGGATGGAGACTCACAAAGCTCATATTTTGCTACATTTTGAAATCATGCCTCTTAATATCTGTTTTGGTGGAATGCTGGGGTGTAATTCCAGTGTTACACACATTCTACACACAAGTCCTACCAGTGATCTTTGACTCTTCTTATAACATCTGCCTTCAGGTTGGGTTGTAACATTCAATCACATTAAATATTTTTCTTGATGTAGTTGGATTTATATTGGTCCTTTCATTGAACTTAATAAAATTATTTACATACATATGGAATTTTCTGTATTGTGACTTCTTGGTCTTTAAATTACTGTTATAATGTAATTTGATAATATATATTAGTGTTAGGTAATGAATGATAGCTGATACTTTTTCTCTTATATTTTAGAGAGTTCTTAGCTAATGTCATGTGTATTTAAGCCTCAGGAGAATTTTAGAACTTTTTCCTTTCATTCCTTCTTTAATTAAAAGCAAAACATGGTTTTAATTTTGATGGGGTATTATAGATTAACTTGGGAAAAATGGTCATCTTTATGAGTTTTATCTATACATAGAGTGTGTAAATAATTCTTTTAGATGCTCTTCTGTATTTTTATTTTCTCAAATTTTGCACACTTCCTTTTAAAATATGCTTATATATGAAATGTGACATTCATGTAACATTGATATAAAACATACACGGTATTTTATAGCATTTGTGAAACTGGATGTTCTATAACTAAAAAAGTGTCTTTCTTCTAGAAACCATTATTTTCCATAGTTTATTATTTATTTCTTTCTAAATGTACATCCTCTTTAACTCTGGAGGAAATATGGCTATATCCTCATATGTACAGGTGCTGTGATTTCAGTCTGTTTCTTGCAGGGGTGTATCATGTATGTGATAGCAAAACAGTTTCCACAAAAGAATAATAACAGCTTAAATTCCATATTTCCTTCATGAGTGTATTTATTCCACATTCATCTATACTATTTAGATTTATTTTTTCAGAAATTTACTCATTCTATTGATGTATTGCAATTGCTTTACCTTTTAACGTATTATGTACAAAATACTGAAAATACAAGCTACTTTGTAAAACCAAAGATAAACATTGAATCCAAAGATAAAGTGTTTTAAACAATGGACCCTTTTTCCATAGGTAGTATTAAATTTTAAATATCTATTTCTTTTTTAAAATAGTTTTTAGATGTTGATAGACTTTTATTTTTAATCATTTATTTATATGTGGTACTGAGAATCAAACCCAGTGCCTCACTCTTGCTAGGCAAGTGCTCTACAACTGAGTCAAAACCCCAGCCTTAAATATATATTTCTTTTATTAAAATGATTATTTTGCATACTCCCTAAGTATGTTGCCTTTACAAACAGCTCGGTAATTCTCAGAAACAGTTTCTAGAGGGTTGTTGTAAAAGAAAGTGCACAACCAGAAAAGGAGAAAGGAAAAAAAGTTTAAATCATGCACAATAGCTAGCATATCAAATACAATTAATAAAATAAGAATTCCATTGCAATATCAAGAATTCAAAGCAGAAATACTAACATTAAATATAATGTACTGATACATGTAAAATTATTTTTAAGCTGAATTGAAACC
The DNA here is from genome assembly GCF_902686445.1 of Sciurus carolinensis. Lineage (NCBI taxonomy): Eukaryota > Metazoa > Chordata > Mammalia > Rodentia > Sciuridae > Sciurus > Sciurus carolinensis. The sequence continues at coordinate 497,071 of NW_025920238.1, read as the reverse complement.
ACTTTTTATATAAAGTTTCTGTTGTAATTTTGTGCATTTGGTGTTCTGTAAGCCTCTTGTAGATCATTTTTCAATTTCATTCTTCAGGTTTTGTAAATTTTCTGATATTATTTCATTGAATATGTTGTTCATTCCTTTGGTTTGTATCTTTGTGCTTTTCTCAATCCTGAAAATTATTATATTTGGTCTTTTCATGATCTCTCATAGTTATTGGAGGTTTTGTTCATGATTTCTTCCCATTTCTGTTTGGGCAACATTATTTTCGAGATTAAATAGTTTGTCTTCATTGTCTGAGGTTCTGTCTTCCAAGTGATCTAGTCTTTTGATGATGCTTTCCATTGAGTTTTTTATTTGGTTTATTGTTTCCTTCATTTCAAGGATATCTGTTTTCTTTTTTTCCCTCAGAATCTCTGTCTCTTTGTTGAGATGATCTTTTGCTTCCTGTAGTTGCTCTTTCAACTGTTCATTGGAGTGATTTTTCATTGCCTGTATTTGCTCTCTTATCTCATCTTTTGCTTCGTGAATCATTTTAATTAAGTATATTCTAAACTCCTTTTCTGATATTTCTTCTACTGTGCTGTTACTGGATTCTATTAATATAGAATCTTGGTTTGTTTGGAACACTTTCCTTGTTTTTTCATGTTGTTCATATATCTTCCCCTCTTGCAGTGCAGATCTGGGGTATTTCAGTTTCCCTCCTACAGGTTCATAGTAAACCTGCAGGTTTCCAAAACCTCTTCTTTAAGGTGGATATCAATATTAGCAGTACCCAGGAGAGATAATATGCAGACCTAAAATAAATAGTCCCTATGAAGATGTTAACAATATTGTCATAGTAAATAGAATGAGTTCAATTATTATCTACAGTAAAACAAGTAGATTTGAAATGAGGTCTACAGTTTAAAATGGTGGACAAAAGATGGGGAGGAGTGTAGGATGTAACTGTTAGAAGGATAAGAAAAGAATATTTAGAAGTACTAAATCATAGGTTGAGTGAAAGTAGAATCAAAAGAAGTTGGTTGTTAGCAATGGACAGCAGAGAAAGAGACTCTGAGGAAACAGATAAACAAAAGGAAAATAGAGTGAGAAAAATAAAGAAATAAAAACTTAAAAATTTTCAGAAAAAAATCTACACTCTCACAGTCCATATACTATTCAAACTTCCCAGTCTTCAGTAGCCTGATGCATGAGAGATACCTGACAATGAGTTTCCTGTCACCAGTAGGCATCTCAGGATGGAATTGTCCCCAACTAATGATAGCAGCTTCTACTTTCAGGATAATGGAAGATGAATGCATTGGCTTCCACGTGCGTTGGAAAATGGGGAGCTGCAATGCAAGGTGTGGGTGCTGATTCCATGTTGGATGCAGTAGCTTATGACAGGGGTCCTAGAGGTGAAAATGCAGTCAGTTATGCCAAGGGTCCTGCAGGTCCTGACTTTTGTCCTAAAATGGCAGCAATCATGCACATTTAACCAAACCTGACAGTGGAATTCTAGGTAATAGCAGGCAGCTGGTGTTTTGCTGGTGGTCTGCAGTCAGTCTGCAGGCTATCCACAGACCATCATCAGGTGGACCTCATGTGGGTGAAGGGTAGGTGAAAGGCAGGTAATGGGCAGGCCAGAGACAGGCAAATGGGCAAATGGCAAAGGCAGCAGTGAGTGAGAGATCTGCACTCAAAAATTTGTTGATATGCTGGCAGACTGTGGGTGATTGAGGTGGGCAAATGAGATAAACAGCAGGTGATTGATAAGCAGGAAAGATTGCATCACAGAGAAACAGATTTTCCTCTGCTTGAATCCTGAGTTACAAAGCGACAAGGAAGGTAGCCTCCCTCTTGTCTGCCATTTTGGGTCTCCAAATTTGTTTTTTGTATATATGAGTTATTTTATATTACCTAATTTCTAAAGATGTTAAGTTTTGGGGCTGTGGTTGTGACTCAGTGGTACAACGCTTGCCCAGCATGTGTGAGGCACTGGGTTTGATTCTCAGCACTGTATGTAAATGAATAATAAAAAAAGATGTTGAGTTTTTATTGATTATAGAATAATTAGATATCTATCTTCTATTTAAAGTGATTATTCAAGTCTCTTGCCTGCTTTCTTTTGCAGTTTCTCCTTTCTTACCTTCTTATAAGTGTTTGATTATATGTGAGGTAATTAGTTTTTTTCAGTCTGTTACTTCTCCTTTCACTCTTCAATGGATTTAATTGAGATATAGAATTTTTATTTTAATATTATACAATTCATAAATTTAAAAATAATATTTTGTGTAACTTTGAAAAAAATAACCATTTGTTTTTCCCCCTTTTATGATATTGGGGATTGAAACCAGGGTGTCCTGTTACCAATCTATATTCTCAGCTCTTTTTAAAATTTTATTTTCAGATGGGATTTTACTCAACTGCTTGGTTTGGTCTCACAATTGTGATCCTCCTACCTTAGCCTCCAGTGTACTGGATATTTTAAGTGTGTACCACCACATGCATCCTTTCTCACTCTTCCTTATTACAACTTGTGAATGCTTTATATTTTCTTTAATATTTCACTATTACTTATTTGTAATATTTATATTCAGTATTTAGTATGTGAAAATGAATTTTTATATGCTATGATGAATAGCACTTTTATTATTACAAAAATATCTCAATATCCTAGCATCTTTTTTTGGAAAGAGTGCCATTTTCTTCTTCCTTGTACTGTAATCTCTATAATTTTTTTTAATGTCTAAATAGAAAGTGACTTATTAAGCATTTTGTCTTGAGTTCTACCATTTTTTCATTTCATTATGAGGTCTACACTGGTTGCTATAACTTTATAACATCAGTCATGAGTGGTATCAGTGTTTTGGTCAGGGATATACTTTTATGCACAACAATGGAAATAGAGCTGTTACCTAATAGCCTGTATCAACTAGATTCTTGTCATTACACTCAGATATTCAGAAAATGGCAGAATCAATTAGAATAAATCTGTAGAATGTAATCCCATCAAGTGAGACATCATTGTATATAGGCATATGCTGGCAATTATATAGTACATAATTGACATAATTTTTACTTGTCAAATTTACCAGAGCTTTTTCAATTCCATTTGCTTTGGAAAGCACCAACATTGACATTGATGATTCTTTCTGTGGTATGGTCATATTTAGTATCTTCTAATTTTGCTCTTTTGCTTAGCTTTTCTTTCTCTACTCTTCTTTTTATAAAATTTACTTTTTCCAAAATATTGAGATGGATGATTTGATAATAAATTCTTAGTCATTTTTATGGCTAAGGAATCAACAATGAAATCTAAGTGGACCATGGATTGAAGAAAATATTTGATGACCACATATCTGAGAAAAGTTTAATATCAAAATATATGAAAATCATGCAACTCATCAAAAAAGCAAAAAGAAAAGAAAACTAATACTGTATGGTAAAATGCCTAAAGATCAAACAAATGTATAAAGTTATATAAAAGGTACTCAACATCATTATCAGAAAAATGCAATCCAAATTTATAATTTACTTTAGATTCTCTATCTCATTTATCTCACAGAAATATGAGTGCTAAATAGTGTATATTCTCCATTCTACACAGGACATCCTGAGACAGTTGTCAGTACACAAAATGCAAAGTATTCATTTATCCACATCATTCTATCTTTTTTTTTTTTTTTTTTTTTTTTTGCAGTGCTGGGGATCAAACCCAGGGCCCTGTGTTTGTAAGGCAAGTACTTTAGTAACTGAACTATCTCTCCAACCCACATTATTCCATCATAATCTGGATAGTCATGAGTTTTGAAAATCAAATAAAGAATGAATAGAATGCACTAATCAACCTAGATGCAAGAGAATATAACAAAAGACCTACAAAACAAAATTTAACTTAATTACAAATATTCTTATAAGAATCTGAAAAGTTGTTCATGGGAGTGCATGCTAGTAGTCCCAGATACTGGTAGGGATAAAGCAGAGGAATGATTTTATACCTAGGAATTTGAGGTTAATCCAGGCAACACAGCAAGAACCTAGATCTAAAAACAAACCAAACAACAAAAATTAACAACCACATATTAAAAAAAATTTACCTTCACTGACACTGATGATTTCAACCAAACTTTTAATAATAATTTATGATCACTTTTAAAAAAGAACAAAACCTTCTAATTCTTTCTATAAGGCAGGTTTACCAGGTAAGACATCACAAGAAAGAAAATTAAAAGCCATATTTCATTTTGGATATTGACTAAGGTATTCAAAACTACTAGCAAACTGAAGGTAACTACCTAAAAAGGAAAGAATGTAACCCATGTTCAACAGGGACAACTCTATATGTCATAATAAAGGTTCCAAAAATAATTTTGACAGAGAAAAACTTTTGGCAAATCATATGCCAATGTATGTTAAAACCTATAGCAGATTACAACTAGAGGAAAACTCTTTTTCAGTCCCCAAAAGGGCCCCTGGGACCTATCTTCAGTTATCCTATTTTGTTTTGAAAACCTAAATGCTTAACAACTTAGTTTGGGTAACAGGAAAAAGTACTATGATTTTCTGACTTTTACTACATATTAATCTGAGAATATTAAACATGGATATTAAACATCAAAAGATAAATAGCCTATGCAGATGATAGTATACTTCATATAATATTTCTGAGAAATCTTTACACACTAACAAAACTAGAACTACATTAGTTTGGTAAGAGAATAGGTTACAAGGTCAACATAAAATTGTATAAATTACCCTAGCAATGAACAATGTCAAAATGGGGACACAAACCATTCACAATTGTAGGAAAAATAATTGGAAATAAAATAATGACTAAAAATTTAAGACCTATTCACTGCAAAGTAAAGGTAAAAATCAAATGCAAGAAATATGGAAACAAATGGGAAAGCAGCTAATATTCAATGATCAAAAGTTTAATTATGGTAAAAGTCACAGTGTTCCCCATTAGATCTGCAAGTTCAACATAATTGGGTGCAAATATCAGTTATTTTGTTGAAATTGGCCAACTGACACTAGTAATCCTAAGATTATATGAAGGAAATAAAAAATAAAATCAGTATTGAAGTAAAAATGTTGTTACTTTTAAGAAAAAATGTACATTGTAAGCAAAATATGTCATGTCAAATATAGAATTTAAATATTTTTAAGATTACCAGTGAATAGTAGTCCTATGCCTGAAGTCAGGGGGTCTGTGTCAACCTAGAGAAGAATCATGCTGGGAATGATATTTGTCATCACAGATATTACCTTCTGAGCATGAGAGAATTTCAGGTCCTTTCTTGATAACTTTCTTCTGCTTGCTAGAGTTTTTGCATCTTTCCTATCATAGATGTTCTGTGTGAAGGGCTATGCCATGCGGACTCGCCAAGATGGCGCCTGGCACCCAGCCAGAAGTTGTTTTGATCACATTGGAGGTATGCATGCACAGGTGTTCCTGAGTGTTCCTGCTCGTGCCTGCTTGTGATTGGGCAGCTGGCTCCTCGCCTGATCTCAACTGGCGTGGTCCCACCCTCCACCTCTTGGAGGGAATATAAGATGGCAGTAGGTAAAACAGAAAAAGCAGCAGCTAGCAGAAAGAAGCAACAGGCAGCTGCAGAAGGCAGATCTCAGAGCGGAGAATTGAGAACACACATTCAGATCACAGATAGGCAGATCGTAGTACACGGGACACATCACTAAGAAGCACCTCAGAGAGATGCACCTTTAGTTCACAGGGTGCAGGATGCACTTTTAAGAAGAAGCTTCAGAAGCATAAGAAGAAATAGATCCCTGATAAGCATAGAAGCCTTTGTTTATCTTTCTCTCAGTCTCTCTCCCTTCAAAGATTCTTTCTTATGCAAAGTCTCTCTCTCTGTCTCTCTCTCTGTCTCTCTCTCTCTCTCTCTCTCCCTAGGAGAAGCCTTTCTTCCTCTATAGCCCAGGGAACAAGCGAATAAGTGAGAAAGCAGCCCACTAAATGAAAGATAGTTAAAGTAGTTTATTTCCAGTCCAGCACCCATAAAGACCCACGAAAATTGTTGCTGCAGGCGGTGACAAATATCTGCGGATTTGGTACCGCAAAGAGCCAGCAACAGTTCTGTCTTTTGCATTTTACTCAAATCTAGTCCAGTGTGTATCATGTGTAGGTACAACTCTTTTTGGCAAGTGTCTACACTTTAAAAATTAACTAAGAAACCATTATTTTTTCATATAATTTTTCTCCTTTATACTTTGGAAGTTATTTTAGGACTGATTAGTGTGTTCTCCCTATACTAGTTTGTATTAAGTATTTTCTCTATTTGTATACTATTATGTCTTTATTTTAAAATCAGATTTACATTTGTGTTAATCTGATTTACTACTTCTCATGGAAAGCCAGATAACACATTTCAAATTTATTCTACTATTAAATAAATAGTCAATTGTTCAGGACCACATGTGTTTTAGGCAGATTTGCATTATCAAAGGATGTGACAAGAACAATATAAAGGAGGAAACAATTATTTTGGCTCATGGTTTCAGAGGCTCATTCCAGCACTAACTCCATAGCTTTGAGTCCAAAGTGAGATCTCACTGTAGTCAGTGGGATTGAGCCAGCTCAGTCTGGCCACAGCTCTTTGTTCCCAGTGTATACCTGTTGTATATATGTATAGAAGAGTCTTAGCCAAACCTATCTGTTGTCTCCAATCATGGAAAGTGTGGCATCTGGCTTCAGTACTTTATTCTTTGCACTTTATTAAGATCATATTTTTTCATTTATGCAAGTCTAAGAATTTATGTCTTATGTGTATACATGTTGATATATGTGATACTTTTTGAACTTCTTCATTTCCCCCTTTGTCCTCCATCCTTCTCTTCTCCTTATTGCTGGCTTCTACTCCCTTTCACCTCCTTTTCCTCTTTCCAGATCCCCTTAAATTTCTTTCCTTTTTATTTCCTACACTCTTTCCCTTTTATTTCCCTTTGTCCTCTTTTTCCTCCCTTTCTATATTTCTCTTCCCATTTTCCCTTCCTTTTTCTTCATTATCCCTTATCTTCCATATTATTTTTATTGTTTTTGATTTCAGAATGAGTATTAAAATAATGCAAATAATATTTAGGACTACTTGCCTCCATCCACAAAATGAGCATCTGTAGTAGTTTAGATTCACATTCTTTACAAGAGGAGGAAGTATAGTTCTTGCATATTGTACATTTGAATACTTATAGTACCTCACTGTATATTTTTGGCTCTTACAACTTCATTCATTTGAGAGACACTGGAACTTATAGGCAAGAGCATTTTGTGTTCACTGTACAGGCTGTCTGGTTCTAGGTCCTTTGTCCATCATTTAGCAGGTATGGCCATTGAACAAGTTGCTTAACCTTTTCCTGCTTCAGTTTCCTAATCTAGAATAGAGGTTAACAGTAGTACCTACTTGATATGTTTATTATATACATTAAAATTCACAGTAAATTGATTCAACATAATGATAATCTACTGTGCATTTCAAGAGAGCTAGAAGAACTTGAATGTTTTCTTTTATAATAAAAGATCCTAAGTTTGAGGAAAGTGATATGCTTACCCTGATTTCAGCTTTCCACAATGTATACCTGTATTGAAACATCACATGGTACCCTACAAATATGTACAATTTTAATGTTTCAATTAAGGAATAAAAAAGATTTAATATTTATAAAGTGGATCGAATAGTGTCTGATAAGTAGAAAGTGTTATGTAAATTCTTGATGAGTACATCTTAGGGAATTGTAGAGTTAAAATAGTGCTTGGTCCATGCTATCTACTCAATATGCTACTTCTAAAATGTTACTGGTTCCCTCAGCATATTGACTCTTTAGCGGGATGAATCAGTTATATTGTGGTATTTGTGTTATTTGCTATTTGCAATTTAATTGATAGAATTCAAATAGCCTTCAAGGTGTTTTAGAAGATCAAAGATATATAATCTTTGTATTGACTGGTTTTCTTCTATTGTGGAGGGCCTTTGGCATAATTCAGTTCAAATGCAAGTAGGTTCGATGTATATAAAATCCATTTTTAAGGACACATCATACATGTTTTGTAAAAGTATTTTGTGACTGGTTTATTTGTAAATACTGTATTATGAAACTATATGCTACTTAATATGTTTTCATAGTATTACTAATGAATGTCTAGAATTTCACTTTGTACTATTTCTAATTTGTTTTATAGATGTCTTTACAAACACCTGTGATTACTTCCTTAGGTTACTTTCTAGGACAAAAATTACTTTTTTTTCAATAAAACATATAACCATAGATTTATAATTGCTTATTATACTCAACTTAATTATTAGTATGACTTTAAAGCAGTTATTAATTGTGACTTCTCATTGTTTAATTTTCACGACTGATAGGCTGAGAGGTAATCATAGTAAAAGTCAAGGTCATAGGGCTGGAAGTTTCCTCTGTGATAGAGCACATTAACCCTGGGCTTGATCTCCAGCAGCACAGAAAAGAAAAAGAAAAAAAGCTGAAACTCAGGGTTATAAATTATTCTTAAAATATGTTCTTCCACAAAGTTTACATTATACTCACAAATATTTGTTTAATTTTTCCTTCAAAAAAATCAAAACAGAAAAGAGGATTTTATGGGGTGATTGTTGCTATGATCAAACCTGAGCATATTTAAACAGTCCATTGATACTGGATTCTCATTTCCCAGATTTTACAGTTTATTTGAACTGTTTGTGACCTGGCCTTTGGGAGTTTTAGAAGAATCTTCAGGTGATTCTAATGAGCAATAACTTTTGGAAACCAGTGTGCTAATTAACATGAAGGGCATCTGTTTTAAATTATATGCAAAAAAAAAATATATATATATATATATATATGTAAAAGTTAAAATTGTATTTTTTTTCTTTTCTTTTTTTGGGTACCAGGCATTAAACCTAGGGTTGCTTAACCACTGAGCCACATCCCCAGCCCTGTTGTTTATTTGTTTATTTATTTATTTTGAGACAGGGTATCACTAAGTTGCTTAAGACCTCATTAAGTTGCTGAGGCTGGCTTTGAACTTGCAATCTTCCTTCTTCAACTTTCCAAGACACCATGGAGAGTGCCACTGTGGCCTACCTATATTTTTTAATTTTTTTAAAGTTCTCTGGAGTTTGAAACTTTTATTATTTCTGGGTGTGATAGGAGTAGAAAAAACAAATCTTTTTTTTTTTTTTTGTGTGTGTGTGTGTGTGTAGCTGGGGATTGAATCCAGAGCCTTGTGCATTCAAGGCAAGCACTCTATCAACTGAGCTATATACCAGCCCCAAAAATCAAATCTTAAAATTTAAAAACATTAAATTAAAATTGAAAGATGGTATTTAAGTAAAATTAAATGATGTTTGAAACGGTGAAGCTAATAAGTCGACTGTGACTCATCAATTGACAGTGCCGTGAGTGGCAGGTGAGGGACCTTGTTGCTGTAATTTGTGTCTTTCTGCAGTAGGTAGTACTGAAGATCTGAATGTGTGCTCTCTACTGCATGTGTCCAGATGCCACGGGCCTGGAAAAAAAAGCCCCTCTTGACTCTTCTGGACTTCTCGGAGGACAGGGGGTTGGGGACTCACCTTTGTTCTTCACTGCTGACACCTGCAGCTGCTCCATGTGCTGGAGTCATTTTATTAACAGACCTTCTCATTCTACTTCTGTCTTTTCTCCCTCCTCTACTGGCTTTCCCTTTCTTTCTCTCATTTTCTTTTTCTTTCTCTTCTCTTTTGTATGTCTTTGTGATTTCCCCTTCTGTAGTGATCTTTTGTCATCTGATGATTTTAACAGTTTCTTTTGCAAAATCTGTTCCTAGGCTTACTATTCACAACACTAAGACATTAGCATGTGGAAATTTTTTTTATTTTTTATTTAATTTTTTATTTCAAAATTTTGTATAGTTTTGAGGTGGATTTTTTATCAAGTTATTCAGATAAAATTCATGTGTCATATTATTTACCCATTTAAAATGTGTATTTTGTGGTGGGCTGGGGAGATAGCTCAGTCGGTACAATGCTTGCCTTGCAAGCACAGGCCCTGAGTTCAATCCCCATCACCACACACACAAAAAAATGTGTATTTTGTTTATTCAGATGTGTAATCTTAACCGTATTCAATTTTATACTATCTTCAATGCTCCCCAAAGGAAACCCCACTCCTTAGCCATAACCCCACAAGTTTCTTTGTTCTCTCTAGGCCCTGGCCAGACTAATATACCTTCTGTCTGTATAGTTATGGGTATTCCATACTTTTAACATAAATATGATCATGTGACAGTGAACATAATAAATACATTTTATTGTGACTGTCTTCTTTCATTTGACATATTTTTAATGTTGATCCTTGCTGGAATATGTATCACTACTTCATTTTTTACTGTCACATACTATTCCATTTTATTATGCCACATATTTTTCTATTATTATTACTGTTCCATATTATATTATTGAATCTATCCTATTTAATTTATCAATTATTGATTGGGAGACATTTAGGTCATTTAATTTTTTGATTGTATTAATAATGCTGCTAATGACATTTGTCAGAATAATTTCTTTTTGAACTATGTCTCATTTGCTTTATTTTGTGATAATTGTATTGTGGTCTGGCAGAGTTGGAATGGCAGCAAAAATGCTTCTCTACCCTCTTTTTTTGGTACCATGGATTGGACCCAGCAGTGCTTAACCACTAAACCACATACCCAGCCTGTTTTATTTGTCAGTATTTTTGTAATTGGGGATGGACAGCATGTCTTACTTTATTTGTTTCATTTTTATGTAGTAGTAAGAATTGAATTCAGTGCCTCACACATGCTAGGTAAGTGCTGTACCACTGAGCTACAGCCCTAGCTCCCCAGTCTCTTGTTTGAATTTTCAATTTTGAAATAGAGTCTTGCTATGTTGTTTAGGGCCTTGTTAAATTGCTAAGACTGACTTTGAACTTGTAATGAACATGCCTCAGCCTCCCAAACTGCTGGGAATATAGGGATGTGCTACTGCACCTGGCAACACTGCCCTTTGATAGATATAAAAATCATGTATTTGATTCGATTCTTGAGAAACTTTTACCAAGGTATACAATCCTATTGTATTTGAAAGTAATTGATTTTTACAAAAGTATTTGGCTCAGTTGTGTAAATAATCATATTTTCTGTTACACTGAGTAGTATTATAATTTTGTGATATTTTAAAATACTAAAATAAATTCCTTGATGCAGTTCTTAAAGCTTAATTTGCATCAAGAAGTGATAAATCATGTTGGCATGTTTTAAAATCCCCTTAATTTGGGGGTAAAATTCATGTTGCTGATAAAGAGTAGATAATTAGAAGAGAATTCTAAATTCTCATTTTCCCAGTTCACTTTTTTTTGGATTTTACTTTTAATGGAGACTTCTCATTATTAAGCCTAATGTGTGAAAAAACTAGCAGATGGTATGCTTAAGCATAAAAGGTATCATTCTCTACCAAGCTAATTTAGCTTATACCACCAATTATACCCAATTTAAAAAAAAAAGTAGGTTCTCTTCTGTGGATTATGGACTATGCTCTCTCCCCTTTAAAATTATGAAGCAATAATTTACTAATATAAATATACTTTCTCTAGTTGTTTCTGAATTTTCCACAAATTTGGTATATTTTAGAACTAGCTGATTGTCCATTTTGCCATAAAGCTATTGTTCTAGGTGCCCATTTTATTACTATCTACCTTGTTCACATTTATTAAAATGTTTTAATCTGGCTGATATAGCAGATCATCAAATAAAAAAAATAAAACTTGTTACTGAATAAAATGAAAATCAGTTGTTTGATTTTCAGTTGAAGAAAATGGAAATAGTAAAATAAAGAACAATGAAGACTTTTTATTGGAAAATATGTTTGCAAGGTATTTTTTGTAAAAAAATATTTTAATTGTCAAAGATTTTATTTTATTTATATATGGTGCCTAGAATTGAACCTGGCACCTCACATATGCTAGGCAAATGCTCAACCATTGAATTATAACCCCAGCCCACCAAGGTACTTTTTAAAGAAAAATTGTTAAATTTTTCTTTAGACTGTGACATAATAAAGATAATTTGCCTATAATTTTGATAGAACCTATTCTGTTCCCTTAACATTGTACCTTCATCCCTCTCCAATGTCATTAGGTTCTTATTTTTAATTTTTAACCATTAAAGGTCATGCTATGTTAAATGTCTAGGGATTAAAATTTTGTGTTGCTTTTTTTTTGGTGCTGGGGATTGCATCCAGGAACTTGCGCTTGCAAGGCAAGCACTCTACTGACTGAGGTATCTCCCACCCCTTGTGTTGCTTTAAAAAAAGAAATGAGCATATTTTCCTGTATTTGATATAGTAATAACATTAAAAATTATATACCTGAAATATCTGAAAGTTATTCTCAGACTTTATAGAGTCTTCTTTACTTTTTGTTTTTTTTGTTTTTTTTGTTTTTTTTTTTTTTTTTTTGGCAGTGCTGCAGATGGAACCCAGGGCCTTGTGCATGGGAGGCAAGCACTACTCAACCAATTGATCTATAACACCAGCCTCTGAAAGTCTTATTTTCAGAAAAGAAAGTATAAATGAAATATTGGAAATAGCATTAGCATTCCTCAGTTTATTTTCTTGAATATATCAGATAGCTTTTTTCAACTGTTAGCAACCTAAACAATTATGTCATTTAAGTAGAATATATTATTGAGTGCCCTATAGAATTTTTGCAATATCCTTGGAACATGTGTGGATATTATGTAATCATAAGTGTACTGAACAGAAGAAGATTGCCATACCACATCACAGCATTCTAATGAAAACATGTCTCCAAACAGTCCTATGTATAGCACTGGAAATTCCAGGAACAGAGATAGCTTCTTCCTCAGATGTCCTAGGAGAACAAAATTGTCACAGGGTCCAGTTTTCATGTTTGTGACTGTCCTCTCTTGTTCATCTGGTCTTACTTAGAAGAGTGTTGGAGTAAGTGTAGAGTAGTCAACCTCTGGTTTTTGACACACTTTAATTTTCTCTTCTTACTTTTTCTTTCTTCTCTTTTTTATGTGTGCCTTCCATCTTCTCTTGTGAGAGTCATACTTTCACAGGGTATCAAAAGCATTATATGGATCCCAAAGAGTTTATTGAAACCCTTGCTCTTATTCATAGAGTTGATTGAATTGTAGTATATTTATGTTAGGAAAAGAATAAGTATGTGAATCTTAGTTTTTTGGATGGACATTTGGTTTTTCTTCTGTGTGTGTGTCTAGAAGTCTTAAGTAACAGCATGCTATATCTTTCTTTCTCCCACCTAAAGTGTCTACCTGGCCCAGTCCCATTGGAATGATGGCTGGCAGTATCAAGAGCTTAAAGGTTTCCAGGTTTTCCACCACTTTAAACTGACATGTTTAGTGGGTGTTTTCAGTAGTCATAAAATCCTAGGTCAAAAATGAATACTCTTGAATTAGATTTACAGCACCCCCCATTTCCAGAGCACTAAGCTCATAGTGTGATGTTTGGAAGACCAGTTGCAGTAGGGTGTTGAAGGAGATAAACCCTGATTTAGGGAGAGGGACAGAAATTAACTATGATCTGACAGATGCTGGCTATGATGAAATCTGTTTAAGTTGCCTCACAAAGTGTATAATAAAATTTCTGATTAGCAGCATTCCAAGCAGCAGGATGAGGCCAACCTGAAATAGCAATCTCAGTCATGCTTTTCAGGTCCCAAATTCCATCTGCAGAACAAATCCCAAATACCAGTACACCATCAGAATCAAACTTAGCCCACCAATTTGGCATTCTTCTTCAATGTTTCAATCAATCTTCCATTTGGCTAATGTATTAATGTATATACAGATGGATATCTTAATGATCTCACAGTCTTCCCTGGGCTTGGTAAGGAGGAAGTTCAGGACAATTTTTTTCTACATAGAAACGCTGGCCAGTGACTTGAAGCTGCCTTGAGAGCTGTTAGGTCTGATGAGGGTCATTGATTATCCCAGAAAAAATTTAATAATGGCTTTTTAAATTATTTAACTCCCATTGCAGCAATAACTGCATGAGGGGGAATAAAGTGGATCAGCATCCTCTTCTCAAAATTTCTCATAATAAACTAATGTAACTTGACTTTGAAATTATTTCTAATGTTGTTTGAGGGTCTTATGGAATACTGGTAGTGTTTCCCTAAATATTTGAAAGTGTCATACTGGAGTTGTGGCTTACTTGTAGAACATTTTCCTGACATGTGTGAGACACTGGATTCAATTCTCAGCACCACATATATTTGTGATACTGGGGATCAGACACAGGGACTTGCACATGCTAGACAAGTGCTCTACCACCGAGCTACAACACAGATTTTTTTTGTGTGTGTGGTGCTTGTGCTTGACAGGCAAGCACTTTACAAACTGAGCCATATCCCTAACCCTTAGCACCACATATAAATAAATTAAAGGCCCAGAAACAACTAAAATTATATTTTAAAAAATATTTGAATGCGTCAATTATGGTTGTTTTTGAAGAGAGAGGCAAGTTAATGCCTGTCTTTTATAAAAGTTACTCTCTCTTGAAGGCATACATGGCATTCTTAGTTGGAAAATGTTTATTAGTTGTTGGAATCCCTCAATTGGAACCATCATTAGTGAAAATGCTATAGGAGACAAGGCTATCAGCAAAGCCTTTGAACTGGCTGATAATCTTTATGGTTCTTAGTTAAGGAAATAATTGATTTTAGTCTTTCTTTTTTGTAGTGTCTGTCTGAAGACATTTTGGTCTTTGGCCTGTGCCACTCACCCATTTCTTAGAATGATTGACCTAGAGTTATGAGGGTTGAAATGTGGCAGACATGGGGAAATGCAGAAAGATACTATGCATGGTAGGTATGGAAACTGTCTTCTGCTATTCTGACACAGTGCTAAGTACAGTTTAGAGAATGGAATGCTTATTAACACAGTTTAGAAAATGGTGGTTGAACAGTAGGAGCTTTCTTGTGGGAGATGGTGAGTTGTGTTCTACAAAAAAAGTTTGAGCTTACAGAACATTTTAGAATGAGCAGTAAGCATGCTCAACCTTTGCCAATCAGTGAAATGATCTTCATTATATTGGACCAGGAGCTTGTCTGCCCTTTGCTGTGGAGAAAGAAGGCCATCTCTATCATCTGAGGTTGATTGCTGTACATAAAATTAGAACAAAACCCATCAATGCCTCTTCTGAAATACATGCAGAAATATGCAAGGCCCAGTAGCCATCACTTAACTTGTAAAATCATCTACCTGCATTCAGGATGAACATCTTGAGCCAAGGATAACCTTTCTAAAGACAGGTTGTTTTTTTGGGGTGGGGTGGGGTACTGGCAATTGAACTTGGGGGCACTTGACCACTGAGTCACATCCACAGTTCTACTTTGTGTTTTATTAAGAGACAGGGTCTCACTGAGTTGCTTAGTGCCTCACTTTTTCTGAGGCTGGCTTTGAACTCCATATCCTCTTGCCTCAGCCTCCTGAATCACTGGGACTACAGGTGTGTGCCACCATGACCACTGACAACTTGCTTTCTCTGTTCTTGATACTACTTTTCAAATTCCTTAGCCTAACCATGTAGAAAGTATCTGATCTGGTGTCATTGGAGCAACCTGGATTGGCTTATGGTTGGGTTTAAGCATTGAATGTGTATATGTTCCTTGAACTTTGTGTCTTAGCTTGTTTGTCAGGTAAAGGTCAGAAACCAAAGATTTAAAGTCATAGTACTGAATAAAACACTAGATAGTAAACTGTGTCTAACTCTGGAAGAAGGTGACTTTTGCCATATAATTGAAATCATTTCTGCAGCATAGTACAAGTTAATAGAGGCCATATTCTATAAGCATGGTGATTGTGTCTTTATGATGAATAACTTACATTTTTTTGTGGTGCTGGGGACTGAACTCAGGGCCTTGTGCTTGAGAGGCAAACACTCTATGAACTAAACTATATTCCTAGCCCTTACTATTTCTTGAGTTTCTAATAATATTTCTATTAATATACTCAGTTGACAAACTTCTTTTTTAATGAATGGCTGATTCCTAATGTACATCTCAGTTTCAATTTTATTTATTTATTTATTTATTTGCAGTGCTGGGGATTGAACCCAGGGCCTTGTGCTTGCAAGACAAGCACTCTACCAACTGAGCTATCTCCCCAGCCCCAGTTTCAATTTTAAAAGTAGGATTTGTCCTATTCTCCTGTAAAACCTGTTGGCTTCCTTGTATTTTGTATCTCTGTTTTGATATATTTTCTGTTCGTTTGAACAACAAAGGTGGGAGGCCTCTTGTAACCTTTGATCTTCTACCTCAAGTTTTCTTACTTCATTTCAAATGTTATTGAAGCCCTTTTCACATTGTTCAACAGTTATTTCTACAACAACTTCTTAATCTGACTCTATTGTCTATTATTGTCTCTGATTTTTATAATATCCTTGTGAGGTTCACTATTTCCACTTGAATCTGAGTTTTGTGATTGGTACACAAAAGACATGTCTGATCTTTTCAATGTCTTCCTGTCCAGCATCATCTCTCTTGATTCCTTCATCAGATGTCCCTGCTCAAAGGAGTCCTTAAATTCAAATTACTTTTAATTAATTCAACAATATTGTTCAACTTTGAACATATTTATTCCTCTGCTTGAAATACTTTGTCCATTCCTTCATCAGGCACATTCCTATTAACCATTGATTTAGTACTTTTTAAGGTAGTTTTCATTCTTTAGTACCTCTGATTCCCATTGTATGCCAGACATACCTCTGGTAGTGCGTAATATATTTTACCATGATTGCTGTGCATCTGCAGTTGTACAGTTTGTCCTACTTCCTTTTGCAGATTCTGAACCCTTTTTGGTGTCTCTGGGAATTGATATGTCATTGATTCTAAATTGGTATCTGCTACTATACTGAATTGGTTTGAAACCATGTGATAACTCAAGTCCATATATCTCAATATATGTGAGATCAAAAGTCTGTGTATCCAGAAGTAATTCCTTGATCTTTACCTTGATTATAAGATTTTTAATCTGTAAGGAAAATCAGTATGTTTTGGATCATCTCTGTATATATTCATAAATATTTGTTTGCATGATATAAATCAAAGAATGGTTGTAGGCCATGTTAATGGTAAATAGGCATTAGAACTGGGAAAACATTTGATAGATTTAAATACATTATTTCAGCTTAGTTTCCTACTTTTCATTCTCTGAAAAATTATCTTTTTGAATATTCCCTGGAAATAATTTGAATTATCCTTTCTTTCCTTCTCAATTTTACTTATTTCTTCTTTCAGTTTAGGTGATATTTTCTACTAAAGTTAATGTTGCTTCTGTTTGCTTCTTTCTCTGTGCTACCTAATTTATATTTTTCTAAAACTTTGGTGACTGACACTGATCTTGCTTCTCTGAAAGGAGAGAAATGTGTTTGTAAATGTATATACAAAACACACACACACACACACACACACACACACACACTCCCCCCTTGAGTACTTTAAAAAATAAATAGTGTTTACTGATAAAAAACATTTTGGATGCTGAGTAATGACTGGCAAGGGAGTAGAAGGAAAACATTTTAAACATGACTTATTGAAATGAACTGGTTATTGCTGAATGAATATGTACCAGAAAGTATACGGTTTTAAATTTTTTAATGTATGCTTTCTTTTTCCTTCTGTGTCTTGTGCATTTTCCATATCTACAGTCTTTAAGTTTGACAGTAGAGACCTGCTGGTCAGATTTTGGTACTTGGATATTGAAAACAACAATCACTATAGATTTCAAACAGCAGGAACTGAGATTTCTGTTGGTATTTTATATTATTATTATTATTATTATTATTATTATTATTTGCAGTGCTGGGGATCAAACCCAAGGCCTTGTGCTTGCAAGGCAAGCACTCTACCAACTGAGCTATCTCTCCAACCTCCTTGGTATTTTAATCCAAAAACAGCATTTTAAATTTATACAAACCATGCTTTAAAGGATGAGGAAAAGAGCTTAGGGAAGAATATAAGGTTAAATATATTGATCGGTAGTCCAGTAGTTCTTGTTAGACTTTGAGTAAAATGTAGATATAGAAAAAGAACATTATCAACAACAATAAATGCTTTTCTTCTCTTGAGAGAATTTCTTGCCTCTATTATATGACTTTTTGATAATAAAAGATATTTCAGCCCCTCATAAAAAAATAGAGATGCTGAAAACTGGGTATTAAACCTAAAATGAAAAATTTTGTATTTTTTCTATCATTTAAGCTGTACATTTAAGGGTTTAATATGCTGTATAATTTATTTTCTGCTAATAAAAACACAGTAATGTTGAATTTTTGCTGAAGTGTAAAAACCATTGCTTGATAAATCTTGAGAAATGAATTAAGTAATGCTCATTATATAGTTTTTGGTTATAATGACCATGTTAACCAAAATCAGTAACCCGTTGACCTTGTGGTCTTTGCAAATTTGTGTTTCTTTTGATGAAAGGAAAATTAATTTTCTTTGTTCTAGTTTAGATGCTATCCATCCACTAATAACATATTTGCAGTTTTCAGCTAGAATGTGTCCATGTTCTGTTGGATGTGTATGGAATGGTGTTGAACAAGATCTTACCTTTTGGTTATTAGTAAATTTTTTTGTGGAGAGATACCAGTGATTAATATCTCTCCATCTTTCTTTTTCCTCAACAATTTCAAATAAGTGAGAAAGAAAAACTACTGAAACTCTGTTTGTTTAAAATTTTTTTTCTTTGTTGTGGACCTTTATTTAATTAATTTATTTATATGTGGTACTTAGAATTGAACCCAGTGCCTCACACAGGGTAGGCAAGTGCTGTACCACTGAGTTTCCTCCCTCTATTTCCTTTAAATATATATAATTGATTAAAATATTTTATGTACAAATTATATGAATAGGCTCTTCTGTGAGAGAAAATATTTGATATACTTGTAACAAAACCATGATCTTTCCATTTTGTTGCTTTTTTCTCAAATGTTAGAAACCAAATCTGAGTCTCACTGTATGTCTGTTGTAGGTATCCTGTATGCAGCTCATAAATGCCCTTATTATATCTCCTGATGATTTGGACATCAGGCTTTGTATCAGAGATAAATTTATGCTTTGTGGATTGAAATAAATATTGCCAGTAAGTGCCCTGTAGTCTCCTTATTATACTTAAATTAGAAGAGCACTTGAGTGTGGGAAATTTAGATATATGACCCTCAAGAATAATCTGTGAGAAAAGACTTGAGTATAAAAATTTATTTTTGAAATTAACTGATAAGATTTGGGTATTATTTATCACTTTATATGTTTAAATGCTGTAAATTATGTTGAATGGTTGTTATTATTTATGGTTTCTTCATTGATTCTTGCATAATTATAAGTCATTCATCATAATTGTTATTTAATATCTCTAGAATTTAAAGCATTTTACAAATGATGGCCTGGATATCCAACTTAAAGTCTTGATAACTATAAGAAAAAATAATTGTTTGAATTCTCTCATTGCCTTGAAGATATTAGAGCTGAGCTTGAATATTCTTTTTTCCTGAGGTCTGGTCAAAACATACATAAAAGTACTGCTAAATTCAAAAAGACTGACTGCTCCCCATAAAATAGTTAAGTCCATAAAGAATGTGAACTCAAACCTTTTTGTTTCAGAAAAATTCAATTTATTAGTTCTTTGCATTTTTGTAAATACACACATATGTAAATTGATATCACAATCAGCAAATGGATTCTGTTAGACCAGCTTTTTATACATGTGTCCATCTGTACTTTTTTTTTTTGAGGCACATCCCTCCTATCCACTCCTTTGCTTTCTAGCACTAGGAATTTGGTAGTGTCCACCCCTTGACTACTCCTTCCCTGCATATTGGCTTCATACTCTGTAGGCTCCTTGTTCAATCTGTAGGTCTGCGCTTTTCCTGAGATCCACCAGGTTCCTGTCCTCCACGAATTCCTCTCCACCATAGATAATACCTGCTACCAGTTCTGTCAGTAAGGGCACCCTTAGAACTCAATATAGTGTTAACAACCAGATGCCTGCTACATTTTCCCCAGCAACATTTGCACTTAAAAAAGGCAAATTGGTTGGGGTTGGTTTTAAATGGGAAGCAAAAAAATGTCAGGGCAAGTTGCCATTTCCAGAGATATTCCTCTGCCCTCAGTTTTCATTACCTGTATTAGGGTAAGAGAGGCAATGGTTTCTCAAAGTCTTTCAGAGTAAATTCTGTATTATATTATTTGAGTTGTTTGGTGTTAACCATAAATAAGTCCATGTGTTCCTTAATCAACTTACTGAAGCATCTGATGTGTACAACCTGGTGTGGAACATAGTTAAGGAAACCAGAGCGTATGTATATTTTATTTCTATTCTTCAGCATCTTTTGCTGATTCAAATGACTATTTTACAAGGTCAGAGGAAGTTATATTCTAATGTTATTTCACCAATAAAAATCTTTTAATTGTGAAATTCACTTCATATTTTAGTTTGACTAAAAATAATTTTTATTTCTGTCATAATATTGATTTATATAACATATTTTTTCCTCTTCCGGTATTCATTTGAACTAATTTTGCTTATAGAGATTATTTTATAGATGTACATTTCTGGGATCCAGAGACACATTATTCTCAGATATTTTTGCCTATTGAAAGAGTTTTTGCATGGAATTTGAGTCGCATCATTAATAAACTCATGGTTGAGCATTGTAGAATTGGGAAAAAGTTTTCTAACATTATGATTTAAAATATAACAAAATATCTTGCTGTATTAAAGCAAAAGCATTTTATTAGTAAATTATTCATATGTTATTGAGTAGAAAAGAAATGTATCACAAAATTTCAAATGTTCTTGATATATACATGTGTGTGAAATGTGTGTACTTAACTATAAAAGAGGATTTAAAGTCTAAAACATTAGCCTGACATTATTTAATGTCTTTGAAGGAATTTGAAAAATTGATGCGAAGGATTCTGGCTTTAGTTTGTACCCAGGAACCATTCTGTGAATTCTTGACCATGTGAAAATTACTGATTTCTAGTCTGTTAATATTCAGCTACAGTAAATTTTATTCAGGATAAGAGCTTATTGGGTGTAATGTAAATAGATCAAGGACTGTAAGTCAGAGTCCATAGGGCAAGTAAGACCATGTGGCCAGAGTGGCCATCACATGTGGTGGAGAGGGTTTGAAGGAAAAAAATCACACTATACAAATCCTTAAGGAAGAAATAATTTTTAGGGGTTATGGGGGATGTAGTTCTGAACCTTATTACAATACTGCATACTCCATCATTTAATTTGATTTTGTTTACAATTCTTTTTGTGTATATTGCTTTGTTGACTAGATTCTTAGGGAATGTTCATAGGCTATTACAAATATAGATGAACTACTTTTAACCATAGAGAAAACATGGCTCTTGTTTGGGGATTTTAGTTAAAATTTAACTTTTTGTACATTGTTGTTCTATTAAATGTTTCCAGTTTTCCTCTGAGTGAGAAATACTAATTTGGTATTACATATTATTTACAGTATTAGTTTTAGTTTTTTATGTTTGTGATGCTAGAGATGTAACCAAGGGTCTCAGGCATGCTGGATGAGTAAACGCTCTACTACTAAGCCACATCCTCAGTTCCTATAGTATCAGTTTTTAATTTGATTGCATAAACATTCTGAAAACAATGTGCAATATGGTTTTAAGACCTTCCCATTAAACTTTTTTAGACAATATTGTTTCTTGGTTTGTATTGATAAAATAAATGAATGAATGGGAGCTAGGGATATAGTTAAGTTGGTAGAATGTTTGTTTTGATTGCACAAGGCCCTGGGTTTAATTCCCAGCACCACACACACACACAAAAGAAAAAATAAAGAATGAATGGTAGCTACTTTTCATGTGTCAAGTTGAAGTTTTTTACACAAAAGTTATCTTTAAAGCATTGTATATTTCCTAAAATATTATTTTAAAATATTTTTTGAAATCAGTAGATGGAAAGTGATGTCAATTTGTCACCTGTTGAAGCTATATTAATTATTGAAATTAAACTTAAACTTAACAAAAATTGTTTTGATGTAACATTATAAGTTACATCAGTAACAGTACTTCAAATTAACTGAGTGTGTATTCCACACTGTATTGCACAAAGATGGCATGGATCTAGATTTTACAACAGTACTTCAAATTGTTTTTAGACAACAGTACTTCAAATTAACTGAGTGTGTATTCCACACTGTATTGCACAAAGATGGCATGGATCTAGATTTTACATATAAAAATGATTAGATTTAGATTTAAGTTAAATTGTAGATTAGATGAGTATTTCTCCATTTAAATTCAAATAGTTTTAAAAAATTATATATATATATATATATATATATATATATATATATATGTATTATTTTTATGTGGTGCTGAGGATCGGACCTAGGGCCTCATGTATGCTAGGCAAGTACACTACTACTGAGCCACAACCCCAACCCCAAACTGAAATATCTTATTTTCTTTTATGACATGGGTTACCTCTGTGACATTGGTTCTCATGATGAACCTCCAGAGGGTCTTTGAGACCATTTCAGGGGATATTAATTATTATTTTCCTTTTTGGTTCTATTGATGTCTTCCACTGATGGTGGAAAGCAGTGGTGTGTAAAACTGTTATAAATTAAGGCAATGGTATTAAACTCTAGTCAGCAAATTATTTACTATTCATAGAACAAAACAACACAAAGTGCACACTTTTAATCCCAGCTTCTCAGAAGTCAGAGGCAGGAGGATCATAAGTTTGAGACCAGATATGCAAATTTAGAAAGACCTTGTTTCAAAATAATAATAAAGAAGGGGCAGAGCTATGGCTCAGTTGTAGAGCACCCCTTGGTCGGAACCCCAAAACTACAAACTAAACTAAACCTGACAATCTTTAATTGAGAATTTCCACATAGTCCTAAGAATAATGTCATTGCATGTTGCTTCTTGAGTACATTTTTTCAATACTGTATGTTAACAAATGGATTATACACATAAATCAGTTGTGTGTACCAAAGTACAACTAAAAAACAGAGTCAGTTTTAAATGCTGTCATATGAACTGGTTACTGTAACTTAAGTGTTTAGAACATATTTTCTTAAAACAGAACAAGTGAGCCTGTACTTTAGAAAAAATCACTGACAGATTTTGTAATGAAAAAGAAAATTTGATCTTATAAGTGACAATTTGAATTTTAAAAACTCATATCTATTGCTGTCACCTTAACAACTTTTCTGTACTGAAAAATCTTTCTGGTGAATTCAGTAGGATGGTTAACCAATGTGGATATTTTGATAACTGTGGAGAGATGTGTCAAAATTTGGAAGATGTTCTTGAGTCAACAAATTACACTTTTTCTAAGTGACCAGCATCTGATGATACAAGTTTAGCACAGGCAAAAAAATCCATGAAAAGTACAACAGTGGGGCCTGGGGTTGTAGCTCAGTGTTAAGAGTACTTGCTTAACACATGTAAGGCACTGGGTTTAATCCTTAGCATCACATTAAAAATAAATAAAATAAAGGTAAAAAATATCAGGCAGGAGAAATTTGGGATATGGTTCAGTGGTTAAGCACCCCTGGGTTCAAGCCCCAGTACAAAAAAAAAAAAAAAAGTAGATAGAGACTAAGAAGGTAGATCAGTGGTATAACTCAGTGGAATCACAGTCTACAGTAACAAAAAAAAAAAGGGTACAACAGTGATCCATAATCTTAAAGAAACAGTGCAAGTTCATTGATATATATGACTCCATGTTCTAACTATTTAAAAAGTGCCATTTGTGAAATTTTGATATAACAGTAAATAATAATATCCAGAATGATCTGAAAAGGGTATTAGCACACAATTCACCATTTCAGCTACATATCTGTGCAAAGATTTGTTTTACTTATACACCCAGGAAGAGGAATGGAATGTACAGAATGAGTAAGGAACTAGATAACATTAGTGACTCAGATAAAGAAAATGCTTGTTTCTGTGGAGAGAAACATTTCACATTTCCTAAGAAGTAAGAGTGGGTCACAGAAAATCAGAAATATGTTCTACACCTGCATCAAACCAAAATGGGAAATTATTTTGAATAGTGTCAGAAAGATATATTTCACCTGGACATTAGATATGTTTTTTTTTCCTTGAGTAGTTGTGGAATTTTGTCAATGAAGTACTGAGAAAGAAAGAAATCTTTTCGGCTGGGACTGTAGCTCAGGGGTAGAATGCTTGTTTTGTACATGTGAAACAGTAGGTTTGATCCTCAGCACCACATAAAAATAAATGAATGAATAAAGATATAAAAATAGAAAAATATTTGAACAGTGCTTGAAATATAAATGAAGCATATTTACACATTTTTAATAAATTTATTGCTTATTAATTTTAAATGTTTAGAATAAATTTATAGATTTAAATACAAGAGAGACTAGTATTTATATGAATATGTGAGAGAAGAGATAAAGTTTGGCAAAAGGGGAAGAAGGTGTTCAAAAGCATAGGGTGCATTTAATTTCATATATTGTAGTAATTGAGAGATACTATTTACCTCTCAGAGAGTTAAATGTTTAGTGCCATGGATCCAGTCAATTTAGTAAGTAGAATGATAAAATATTGTAATTAGGCAGGGACACTGTCTTCATCTTTCATAATAGGAAGCTACTTACAATGTTTTAAGTAGATCAATCAAGATATAACTGCATGCACATATTATTTCAATTGAGAAGCTAACCACCAGAATAATCTAATACAGAGTGATAAGAGGTTGCATTTAGGAATTGTGTTATGAGTTGTATGCAGTCATTTGGTTGACTCTATTCTTGTTATAAATGTTTTTCTGTAGTAAACTATGTTCATGTATTAGTTTCATTAAAAAAGGATAATACACATACACACATACACATATATCATGGTAAATTCACTTGAATCATTTCTCCTACATAATATACTTTCAAAGCTATATCATAACTTATTTAGTCCATTATTATAGGCATTTAACTTATTTTCAGTTCTTTTAGCTAACATAAAAAAGTATGTTAAAGGGTATTCTTGCCCAAAGGTAAAATTCTAAAACATAGAATTGTTACATGTAAGAAAGTGTGTAATTAAAATTGTAGCAAGTATTGCCTAATTTTTAATCAGCAGTGTTCCTCATTTATTCTTTCATTGCTATAAAGGAGAGTTGGTTTCCCCATGCCAAGTCCAGTACCTGACATTATGGACCATTTAATCAATGTTGTGAGTTCTCACTGAAAATTTTATATTTTTAAATTTGGTTGTAAAAATACTTTTAGTATTATTTTTATTTAATTTACTGTTTTATTATGACTGTCTCTTTTCCTAGCTTCTGTTGGTCTCATTTTTCCTTTTTCCTTCAGAATATTTAAGATTTATGATAGAAAATTTTGAGTGTTTTATAATTGAACTCTGTCCTCTTTTTTTTTTTTTTGAAATTACACAGACCATATGCTTTTATTTAATGTGAAGGCACAACTTTAACATAATTAAAAGTAAATGCATTTTAATTATGTATGAAATAATTGTCAGTATTAGCTCATAAAAATATATATTTGCAAACACATCATTGAAAATGTTTTCAGATTGTCAATTCAAGAATTGAATTAAAAAGTCAAACTCTGTAGAAAATCAATAACACATTATTGCAGGTACATATAATATTATTGTTGTACAATCTGTTCATCAGTAGTCACTGGGTTTTCTTCATTTGTTGAATAGTCCAGTTGGTCCATCATCTGGTAGCTGCTACCTTTCCAGAATTTTTTCATTTACTTACATCTCCAAGCAACAATTGAGGCAGTAATAAGTGTGCAAGGTACTAAATAGAGAAGAGCAGGTTGTCCCTTCTTCATCAGTGTGAGAACAACAAATGTAAGTATCATACCAAAAGCATAGGCAATTGTGGAAGAAATATAATATATAGAAGAAGAACCAGTCTGAACATCAAATCTTCTACAGTATGCAATCAATAGGCCTGGTACAATAATGTCTCCAAAACCCAATATTGAAACAGGTATGAAGCACACATGCATTATTGAGAAATAAATCAGTTTTGGTACCCTGATGACTACTGGTAACTTTTCAGTATTTCCAAGAGGTCCAGCTGCAAGTTCAACCATGATGCTCTCACCATTCTTTGTAATTAATGGTGTTATGAAAACAAAAAATACATCATAGAGGAGGAAGAGGCCTAGAAGTATCACACATGACTTGAAATTGGGTAACTTCAGTGTTTTAATTAAATTCAGACAGAAAGCAATCCCCAAAATATCCTGTAGAATCCAAGCCCACCTATCTTCATTTCGAAAAACAGCCCAAACAACAGCTACTGCTATGCATAGTCCAGAGAGAAAAATATGTCTCACTTCAATTGTTTTGCCACGACAAGTAATGTCCACATGGTATCTTATGAATTAGTGCAGCAAGACAGTTGTACAGACTCATTGCTGATGCTATGCAGAAAATTGCTATCATAACATAAACGAACCATTTGTAGAAAAAATAAAGCAAGACCATCATAACACAACAGATGACCACAAATATTACAACTGTAAGAGGATTGATAGTTAAATATTCTTCCCTCTTTTTCCTCATTTGTTTATCTTCAGTGTTTGTCACTGCCTTCAAGTTTTTTAATTCAATTAGTCCACTCCAGTATCCTCCTAATGCCACAGTGAATACAGCAATTACAAAAATAACCACCATAGTATAGTGTGACAATGGAGTATGGTATAGTATAGGTGACAATGGAGAATACATTTTTACTGTAATGTCACTTCCAAATGTCTGTTTCATATCTTTAAAGTCTTTTTGGCTTATAAAGGCAATCATTATTTTCACATCATGAAATTCAGACCTGTTCCCTGAGGGAGGAAATAGGACACTGTTATTGACAACCAACAAAGCTTCAGCACCTCCATTCTGTGCAATTCTGGCTTTTTCAAGTAAATAGCAGTATCCCCATTGTACCACAACTGCTTTGTTCTTTAGGCCACCAGGCGGAATATCAGAAAGGCTGCACAGTGGTGTGGTAGTCAGATTCAGCAAACTAATGGAAGTTGCATTTCCTAGGGTATTTGGAAGCACTGTCCAATGAGGGTTATATAGCATGCAGTAGTCTTTAGATGGTAAATGTGCGCCATTTCCAGATGCATGCAGGATTGCTTCCTGGGCAGATGTCAGCGGCAGCAGGAAGCCCCAGATCAAGGCGGCGGCAGAAGCGGGCAGTCTTTGCTATGGCCCCATCACACTGGTGGGCGCGCAGGCTCCGGGTCGCTCGGGTGCCTCAGTGGCTGGGCTCTGCCGGGTCTGCAGCTGCTGCCGGGGCCGCCACAGTAGCGCAGACTGAACTCTGTCCTCTTGCCTGATAGAAATTTAAAATTGTACTTAGGTTTATCTTTTTTTCTTTCTCTTTTTTTGTATCAGTTTTTATAAAGCTGCCTTTGTTCCAGCCTTGCAATATTTCTACATTTTGTTTACTTTTTAGTATTTATTTATCACTATTATTTCAATTTGCTTTCCATGAGTTTTTTCTAAACTGTTAAAGTTAACAATGAATTTAAGTAGTATTGCAAAAGATTTTTGTCATTGTAATTTTAGACATTTGCATAGATCAAGCCAAACTATAAGAGTCTGAGGAAAAGGCATCAGATTTTTACAAAACATTAATTTAACTTTGACCAATTTTGCAAGGCTTTGTGTGGAACCACTGCCACATAATTGACCCTCAGGGGCTTGCTCTTTATTCCCTGTCTTCTTTATCTCCTTCAGGTATGCACCCATACACTGTTCTCCATGTAGGATTTCTTCAACCACCATGTTATTTAAAACTCTTTATTCTTTACTCCCAAGCTTTACCTCTCTCATCCTCCTTCCTTTACCTTTCTTCCATTATATTTGTTATCATTTGGTATGCTACTAAATTTAAATACTTTTATATGTACATATGTATTAGCTATTTCTCACTCCAGAGTAAATTGGAGTTTTTTACCCTTCTATGCACTATTTCTGCACCAAGAACAATTCCTGGTTTTTTGAAAGAACTAAAAAATATTTTGAATGAAAGAATAGTTGAACAAAATGTTTAGAAACAAAATATTTAGAATCAAAATCAGAAGATGAGACTTTTTTTGGGGGGAGGGGACCAGGGATTGAACTTAGAGGCACTCAACTACTGAGCCACACCACTAGCCTGCTTTGTATTTTGTTTAAAAACAGGGTCTCACTGAGTTTATTAGTGCTTTGATGTTGCTGAGGTTGGCTTTGATCCTCCTGCCTCAGTCTCTTGAGCCACTGGTACTACAGGCGTGTGCCACTGCACCCAGAGTGTGGCAGTAAATATTCAGAAAAATAGTTCTGAATGAATCATAGTTGAATGCATGACCAGGTGGCATTGCATGAAGAGGCTGCTGTGGAGTGGGCCAAGGCACTGGGCCACTGGAGAGCATAGCACTGTGTGGGGTAGGCAGGAGCTGACTGAAAGGAAGTGAGCTGGAAGACCCAGGAAACAGATGGTTGCAGTGGCCTAGGCAGCTGACTTTGCATTGTGAGTGGGAGCCAGCGGTGGCAGAGCACTGGGCAGTGTATATGCTAATTTGAAAATACCTTCCATGAAATCCTCACTTTTAAAAAATAAGTAATGCTGTCTGTTTTCCTAAAACAATGAAATGGAGACTGTCATTTCCAGGGCCTCATGGTCTCAAATGTGTGTCAGTTTCCTAATACCTCCTGCTGTGGCACACATCCTTGAGATCTAGACTATAGACTCAGAGCATCTGATGGTTCCATAACTGAATTTTCTTTTGCATACAGAACCAGTTGGAGGTATAATGGGAAGGTACTATTTCTTTTATTAAATAGATGTTATGGAAGCAAGTTCACGATTACCCAATGTTTACCTGCTTATGAAAATTGACTCCTATATGTTTGTATGTGTAAATAAAACTATTGTACCTGAGGAGCTTGAAGATGAAGCATGAAGACTCTGTGATGTCAGACCTTTTCTTCCCATTCTCAAATTAGTGACAAGAAGTTGTGATCCCATGGGAAAATTCAAAAATTGGAGTTTTTATAGGAAAAAGTCTGCATGAATTGAGGCCCTGAAGTATCCTGAAGTGAATGAATTTAGAAGAAAGAAATATACAAATTTAGTGAGGTAAAAATACAGTCACTTGTGGATGAATTATCATGGATTGTCTGGCTGAAGCAAATGTATCCACAGCATGAGGACTGGGAATACAGCTCAGTTGGTAAAGTGCTTGCCTAGCACACACAAGAACCTTGAGTTCAATCCTCTGCACCAAAAAAAGAAAAAAACAAAAAAAAACAAAAAACAAAAAACAGGAGCATGAACACTCCACCCTTGAAAATTGGAAGATAAGCTTTATGTAGGAAATTCTTTATAGTTGTTCATTTTGAAAATTGTCAGGTGGTATAATATTTTATTAAGAAATAGTTTAATAAGCCTAATTTTTATCAGAATGTCATTCCACTCTTAGAAGTATATTTTCCTTGATTAGTAAGTACTATTATTAAGAAAATTTGTAGGGTTGGTTATGTGGCTCAGTTGGAAAGTCCTTGTTTGGCATGTGTGAAGTCCTGGGATCAATCCCCAGCTTTGCAAATTTGAAAAAAGAGAGAATTAAGGAAAGCTTTATATTTAAGATGGGAGTTTGTTTAAAATTATGCATAACTCTCTAAGGTTTCATCATTTGCACACATATTGTTTCTTGATGTAGTAGGATAGTAGTTTAGAACAGAGTGGTGAAACTGTACTGTTCAATTGAGTTTTATATTTATAAAGAGATTGGAATCAAACAAATGATTTTGAAGAAATTTTGAGATTTTTAAAAATTTTTATTTTTTTATACCAAGAATTTAACCCAGGAGTACTTAAACACTGAGTCACATACCTGGCCTTTTTTTAAGTTTTGAGACAGTGTCTCATGAAAATTGCTTACTGCCTCACTATGTTGTTGACTCTGGCTTTGAACTTGTGATTCTCCTGCCTCAACCTCCTGAGCTGCTGGGATTACAGGTGTGCATCAATATACCCAGCAAAGGGATATTTTTTTTAGAACAAGAGAAGAGTTCCTTTCTTCCATATTCTGTGACTATGTGAATTGAGTGGTGATATGGAATTTTTAAATGTTTTAATTAGTTATACATGAAAATGCATTATCACACATACATAAATGACATATAACTTCTCATTCTGATTGTACATGATGTAGAATTACACTAGTTGTGTAATCATATATGAACATAGGGTAAAAATATCTGATATATTATACTATTATTTCTACTCCCATACCTCCTCCTTTTTCTTACCTCCCCCTTCTCTAATCCAAGTACCTCTGTTCTTTCCTGTCCCACACACCCATGGTGAATTAGCATCCACATATCAGAGAAAATATTCAGCCTTTGGTTCTTTGGAATTGGCTTATTTTGCTTAGCATAATATTCTCCAGTTCCAATCATTTATCAGCAAATGCCATAATTTCATTCTTCTTTATGGCTGAGTACTCATCCATTGTGTAGATATACCACATTTTCTTTATGCATACATTTGTTAAAGGGTGTCCAGGTTGGTTGCATAGTTTAGCTATTGTGAATTGAGTTATTATAGACATTAATGTGGCTCTGTCTCTAGTATGGTGAATAATCACATTTTATAAGAGGTGCATCATATTTGCAGACAGGGCCAATAAAGTGGTTTATAAATAATTTCTTAAATGAGTAGTTATGACATATGAAAACTGTTAATAGATTATGTACTTAAAACAAATCAAACTTAGATTTCTGACATCATAGTTTAGTGGACAAAGCTTAGGTGCAAGTGGCAAACCAGTTTATCCCAGTGTGATAAAGATGTCATTTTGTATTTGAAACACAATCTATTTCTTTTTTACACACAATTGTTTGAAAAGTCCTAAACCACCTCACCAAGCCTAAAATAAGATGAGTGGCATAATTTATGACTGAGATATATGGTTTTTGGGAATGCATGGCAATAAAGGAATAATGCCAAAGTGAATGCCATGCATCTCACACCTCATAAAGTTCTCTGAGGAACATTTAAGGAATAGTAATTTGGAAAGATTGGAGATGAAGGAAATGGACAACTAAGTATTCTCTAGAAATGTATCACTTGGTTCTTGTCTGTGACTAAAGAACTGAAGATATAAATAAATTATGAGATGCATTTAGAGTACCTTGTTCCACCATTAGAAAGTATCCACTGATAAACAGGTACAGTGTGTTCTTTGTTGCATTGCTGATGGAATGAAATTTATTATTTAATCCTTATAGAACTTGTCCTAAGAGACTAAAACAAGTGAGTTTATTTAGCCTGAAGCTCCAGTAGACTTTAAAATGCCAGAGGTCACAAAACACTTCATTTATATGCTTAGTTGTATAGCATATTTATGACATATACTAATAAAAATTTTTGAGTTCATGAATACAGATACATTTCCTGGACACTGACTAGATGCTGGTAAATGGGTAGATTTGGTCATGTGTGTCTTGGACATATGTGTGAATAAACAGATTTTTCTCTTTTTCCCCCTCCTTTTCTTTCTTCCCTGGCAACAAGTAATAATATTATTGTAGTGGATTTGAATGGAGTCACTTGTTTAGAGGTGGATTGGGGAATGTTTCCTCTCTTTCATAAAAATTCACCTCGGTATTTTAATTCAGATAGCAATTTTCAGTGGTGTGTCTGTAGCTATCAAGTGTGAGCAAATTTTTAAATTGTTGCCTTCCACTGTTACTGCACAACTTTTTGTCAGGATTTCTCTTCCCCGTTTAACTAGGGCATCTCATGGCCTGTGATTGCTTGAAGTATACTTATCTCTGCCAGGCAGTTGTTCTTTGCCTGGTCTGCCTCATCTCATGGTTTATCACTCAAGATTTCCACTTAAAATTAGTGTGCATTATTACTCACTTGAAAGAATAAATGTGACTCATTCTTCTGAATGTACTCCTTCCTCTCACTTTTCGCCCATATTATTTGACTTGGAACAATTAATGCCTGCTGGAGTTTTCAATGTAAGTTGCTCTTGTACTTGGAGCATGGGATGATGGTGGGGCACTCTAGGGCACTCACAAGTAGTTGCAGTGGATGTCTACTTATGTTATACATCATACAGGAAATTGGTGTTAAATAGTATAGCAAATCTTTTTGTAACAGATAAACCTTTCAGTATAAAATAACAATTTGTATTTTATAAATTCAAGTTTATAAAATATATGTTAGGTTTTGAGGTGATTGAATGTCACTCTGTTTCATTAAGCTGGGTGATTTTGTCCCCTCTGGCTCTTAAAAGAATGGCTATTTCAAACTTAGGCATAACTTAGTTTTGAGTTCTTAATTTGAATTCTGTGGATAAAATTTAGATCTCTGTGAAATTCGGTCACTGAGTTACATCCCCAGTCCTTTTTTTCTGTTTGTTTGTTTTTTGGTAAAGGGGAAAGGGAGTGGGTATCACAATGAAAAGGTCAAAGATGAGAAGCAAGACTGGACAGGCAGAACCTTAGATGATGGTAAAATGTGACAAATTCTAGGTCAACCCAACCATGAGGTGACTGTTATCAGAATCTTATGGCCAATCTTTATTACTGATACCATGCCCAGTCATTAGCAGGGGGTTATCCAGGAAGAACTTGGTCCAATCTTAAATGCTAAAGGTAACAGAGATTTTGGAGATTGTCAGCTAAATGCACTCCTTGCCATGGAACAGAAAGCCCTTTCCTGAAGGAGATATGATTAGGACATCTTCATGCATTATGTATGTATTATTCTTTTGAAAGCTATTGTTAAATACTTTTCTTTCTTCCTTTTTTAAAAATTTTGCATTTCAATAACTACTTTGAAAAGCATATCCCTTAGCATTACTAAGACATAATGGTAATGGGTTATGTTACCTCTCCCAACTCAAAATTAACACTGATGCATTCACAATATTGAAGTATTTCAGCCTTTTGGGAAAATTTAAAAGTTGTACATGTAATCCATGTTGACAGTTTACAAAAGTTAAGAATAAGATACCTGGTGGTTTTTTGGTCTATTTTTTCAGTGCTTCTTTATTACATAATATGATGTCATAATTGTTTACAGCTATTCTGATTAGGCTCAGGCTACCCATGGCACTGAGCAAGTGGTTACAACACTTTGACACTGCATATATCCTTACCTTCACTGATAGATGTGCAGAATACTGAACACTGTTGATAGTTGCATTTGAGTATAATTTACTTTTGTGAAAGTCATCTATATTTTATTTTATGGGTTTAAAAATCTCTCCTGAAATGATTTCTAATTCTCTGACTGACAATGGAGTCTTCAGCAAGAAAGGTTACGGATTTTAGGTCAGTCTTTCTGATTTGTACACTGGTGGAAGAGAGGTGAATGTTAGGGGTCTTGGCTTCACTACTGCTTATTGAAATGTATGTGACTTTTCTTTTGGTGATTCAAGGGACCAATACATTATTTATCATGAGATATTTCATGCACCTTAGAATAATATTTTAAGGCAGATTCAGCATTAGATTATTCCTTTTTTTTTTCTTTCTTTTTTCCTAAATTTTAAGGCCTTGCTAAGTAGCTCAGGCTGGTCTTGACCTGCTGGATTCATCCTCTTGCCTCAGTCTCCTAATAGCTGGGACTACAAGCCCATACCACCTCTCCAGCTCCCACCCAACTATTTTTGAATCTTTCTTTAACAGTGTAGTATAATGCATTTGTTAATGAAAGTATATGAGATCTGAACAAAACATGAAATTCCCTCATTAAACAATAATATGAGAACAGTCTTGATAGTATATTATTATAGCAGTTAAATATTTACTTCATTTATATTACTTTATTTGTTACCAAAACAATTTTATTAAAGAATCAATGCAAGCATTAGATGCATTTTGTATAAGAAAGTTATGTTCAAGTAAAGTTCAGTTAAAAAGAGCAGTCAATCTGAATGGAATACAGATCTGAGTCAAGTCATTGTTCTTTCTCCTGAGACAACTGCTTCTCTGATTAAAAGAAATCTCATTATGTTTTACGTAAAGTACTTCTCTTTGATTTAAAATAATTTTCCTCTTATCTCCTGCTACCTTACTGTTGCCCCACTGAAGTTCACCTCATCCCACAATTTGTATAAAAGCCTTCAAAAGTTTGTAGTTTCTTTATTAAGACCATCTTTCATCATTTTGTATCTCTATTCAGTTCTGTAAGTATTTGAGCTGTAAATACTAACACTGTACTGTTGACTATATATGAGTAGTGAGGGACTCTGTGGAGTTTATCATGCAAGTGTGCAACCCTGGCTTTATAACTACAGTTTTTTCCTCTGTAAAATGGGGGACATAATACCCATCTCATGGGGTCACTGTGAGAACTACATAATGAATATTGCTGAGGAAATTTTAGATTAAGTTTTGAGAATGCAGATCTTATTTCCACTTGATATATTTTATCATCTCTGAAGTTTACACAATGTAAAATTAATTTCACAGTTCTTGACCTTCAAGTATTTAGATTTTTTTATTAATTAGGTTAAGTTTATAGTGATTCATAAAACAAAATTGTACATATTTGTAGAGAACCATGTGTGTTTTGATATGTTTCCATTGTATAATGCTTAAATCACAATAAATGTCTATCTGTTCTAATATCTGTGATTTCTTTCTAAAGAAAGCATTCAAAATCCTTTCTTCCAATGTTTTTGAAATATATCTTCCATTTTTATCTATGGTCACCCTATCATCCTGGAGGACTTACTGCTCCTAACTATAACTTTGTACACACTGTTTATCCTGTCCCCATTCTGCCCTCTTACCCTCCTCCTCTTCCTTAGCTTCTGGTAATAAATATTCTACTTAAAAAAAATCTGTGAAGTAAACTATTTTAGGTAAGCTTTTTTAAAGCATGAGATCATTTATTACCTGTCTTTATGGGCCTAACTTCTTTCATTTAACATAATTTTCAGTGCCATCTCTGTTGTAACAAATGGTAGGATTTTATTGTGTTTCTGTACCTGAGTTCTGTTCTATTTTGTATACTTATGAATCGATAAAAGAATGTTTAGGTTGTTTCCTTTTCTTATTTACTGAGAATAGTGCTACAATAAACATGGGAATGCAAATATCTGTCCCATGTACTGATTTTATTTCCTTTGAATAGTTACCCAGTGGGGAATGCTGAATCACATGGCAGTTTTATTATAAATTTTTCGAAGGGCCTCCATATTGTTTTGTATAATGGCATACCAATTTACATAAGTACCAACACTGCACATGGATTCACTTTTCTCCACATTCTTGCCAGATTTATCTTTTTGATAGTAGCCATTTGTACTAAAGTGAAGTATACATCCCTAATTGTGTTTTGACTTGTAATGATCAGTGACGTGGAGCATTTTTTGGCCATTTGTGTGTCTTCTTTGGTGAAATGTCTATTTAGGTCTAATGCCCAATATAAAATCAAGTATGTAGTTTTTTCTTTTTTCTTTTTTGCTATTGAGATTTTGAAGTTTCTTATATTCTAGTTATTAACCTCTTTGCAAATGTATCATTTGTACATATTTTCTCCCATACTTTGAGTTGTTTCTTCACTTTGGTGACTGTTTTCTTAACTGTGCAGAAAATATTTTTCTTTGATTTAATCCCATTTGTCTATTTTTTATTCTGTTTGCTGTACTTTTGAATTCTTCTTCAAGACTCCTTACCTATTCCAGTGTCCTGAAGTGTTTCCCCTATGTTTTACTCTAGTAATTTTATAGTTTAATCATTTAAAGTTGATTTTTTAAACTGATTGGTAACAGGACGTAATTTAATTTTTTTCTCTATGTGAGAAAAATGCCATTTAATGAAGAAACTGTCATTTTCCCTAGACCTTTCTTGTCATCTTAGTAAAAAAATCAGTTGGCTGTGGATATGTGGGTTTATTTGTAGGATCTCTATTTTGTTTCACTGGTCTTTATTTTTTTTATTCCAATATCCAGTGTAACAACATTTTTAAAAATGTTTTTGATTGTTGATGGACTTTTATTTTTATTTTTTTATATTCAGTCCTGAGAATGAAACCCAGTGCTTCTCACATGGTAGGTGAATGCTGTACCATTGAGCCACAAACCCAACCCATAACAACTTTTTTGACCTATGCTTAGCTATACCCTGCTTCCAAGTAACCTTTCTAAACCACAAAACTACTGTGCTAACTGACCCTTTTAAAGAGTCACTTTTGAAGCTTAATGTAACACTTGTCCATTCCATTAACTTTAGAAGGTAATAGTGGATTATCCTATATATCTTGTTACTTTCATTTTTAGATATTATTGAGTTCTTTATTAAGTTTTTTAAGATAGAGATTTGTTAAATCATGAATAAGTATAAAGACGTATTAGGCAGCTCTTCTGTTTTCTTATTCCATGATTGTTTTTTTCTTTCAGCACATGTAATTTTTGTACTTTTATGAGATTTAAATCTGTAATTTTTTGCTTCACTTTTCTTGGTGTGATTTAATTTTAAAACATTGAGCTGATGGCTTCCGAGTGATTTTGAAAGCTTATTAAGTTCTTTATAAAACCTTATTGGTAGTTTTTAATAATTTGTTATTATTATGACAGTTATTTATAGTTTCAAAGATTAGTGAGCATGATATGTATGGCTTAATGTAATTATGAAACAGGGATGAATTAAGGCATTAGGAACCTTTAGTTAATAGACAAATAAAAGTGCCAAGTAAAGTTTATAGGCTGAATTCTCCCCAGGGTTTACAGGAAGCCAGATGACTTAATTTTTTTGTTGTTGTTTCACAGAGTGTTTGAACAAGCTTCAGACCAGTGATAATTCTGGGGGAATAGATTGCTTCTTTTTAACCTCTTCTAGTTGTATGGTGCAAGCTAAGAGAAATTAGTTGGATGAAATATATAAAATTGTTGAAAGTTTACCCTTTTTGACAAATCAAAAACTTCATATGATTCTACTGAATGTTTATTTCCTAATCAAATAAAGGAAACTCATCAAGAAATGTCTTTAGTTAGCAGTTGAGAATGAATGTTAGTACTTCTATTTCCCTAATAACTTGTCAAATAATTGAAAAGGAGGACAAATCTATTCAATTGGTATCTATCTTAGAATATAACTTATAGCTACCAAATTTTTCCATAGAAGATGACCTTGGAATTTTATATGCTATGCATGTGTATGTTAATCTTTTCTGAATTGATGAGAAATTTTCCTGCAGAGAACCATTGAAGGTCAGAAATCTTGTGGTTCATGATCCCTGTTCTGTCCAGCGGAACCATGTGGAGAAAGAAGACACCACCAATCTTTAGTTGACGAGGTTTATTGCGTCCTCCCTGTTTTTCTGCCTCCTTTGTTCTGCCATTATCTCCCTTCTCCTACCCTCTCCCTCTCTCCTCCCCCAGGCTCCTAGCTTATCAGCCAATTATAGCAAAGCTTTCTCTCACACAGGAGAGCATGTAGAGGAATGTCAGCATAGCACTATATGAATAACAAGCTGTCCATATGTGGCATGATATTAGATAGCCAATCCTAGAACTTGGTGTTAACATGTCATAAGTCTCCAAAGAACTAGTAAGCAAGCAACCTTTTTGGGTACTTACTTATTTTGGTAACCAGTGCCCTTTGGTTCACTGCCAGGCACCATCTTTTCCAAGACAGCCCTCAACAGATCCCAAAGTTTGTTAATTTGACATGTCATTGACATTAGTACTCTAGGTTGACTTCTTGTTCATTTTTTTAGTTTTCCATCAGTTTTGGCATACTGTTTCTGGCAGAGAAGCAGGGAATTGTGCTCACAAAAGGGGCTTTGTGTTAGTTTTCTATTGTTTTTATAACAAACTATCAAAGATTTAGTAGTCTTAAAAAGTCCATAAATTTATCTTCCCATTTTGTAGCTTTAAAGTCCAACATGTTTCTCATGGGATCACAGTCAGGGCATCAGAATAGTTGTGTTCCTGTCTTGAGACTGTAGGGGAGAGTCTGCTTCCTTGTCTTTTCCATTTTTAGAGGACACCATGTCCCTCAACTGTGGTCCCCATTTTCCATCTTTAAAGAAGTCAGTAATGGTGATGTGGGGAAAGTCATTATATTAAGTTTCCCTTACCCAGTTTCAGTGATGACAACTTTGTCCCTGTGACCTAATAATAAGAGTAATAATAATAATAATAGTAATAGTAATAATAATAATAATAATAATAATAATGCAGGTTGCCCATCCTATCACAGACTGCTTAACATTAGTCATACTTGCAAAGTTCCTTTTTCCATGTAAGATAAAATATTCATTAGTTCCTGGAATTTGGATGAGGGTATGTTTAGCAAAATAATTAGAGGCTAAAACAAGCTATGCTACAAAATTGCATTGCTTCACAGGTACTCATGTTGTGCCCAAAGGCTCGAGACCCCACAAAGACCACCAGAGACCACATTCAATGCAAGCAACAGTCATTTATTAGCAAGCTCGAGCCTGGTCCTCTGCACACTCGGAAACCGGTGACGCTATGAGGACCCAAGTCCTCATTTAGCAGGGTTTATATAATGAAAGGCAAGCAGTTATACAGTGTTCTTTCTAATTGGTTAACATACAAAATTGTAAAGCATGTTATCTTACGTTCTGGGTCACCCTGACCTCCGAGAGGAGGGTTGTCTTTAGCAAGGTTTGTTCTTGGGTCAGCCCCCTGGCATTCACAGATAAGTACGAGATGAAAATTCTTTGCCACTTTTACGAGGGGTTGAGGGCAGTTTGAAAAGCACCTGTGTTTACACAGAGCCCTGTGTTTACACAGGTGTGGGCTCCCTCTATCTTTAGATTCCCCCATCCCCAAGAACATTTAGAGAGCCAATCTTGGGTCTCTATTGTTTTAACTCTTGCTGCTGCTTCACGGGCTGATATTGGACCCTTAGCACCATTAGCTGTACTGTATTTATTCTATCTTTAACAAAAACAATTAACTTATTGATTATACAAGGCTCTATAGTTAAAACTAGTAGCAACAGTATTAGGGGTCCCACTATAGCGGACACCAGAGTAGTTAACCAAGGGGAAAAATTGAACCAGGATTCAAACCAGTTCTGACTAGCTTCCTGTTCTTTCTTCCTGTTTGCTAGTCCTTCTCTGACTTTTGCCATGTTATCCTTGATTATCCCAGAGTGATCTATATAAAAACAACATTCTTCTCCGAGGGCAACACATAAGCCTCCTTGTTGTAAAAATATTAAGTACAAACCTCTTCTGTTTTGTAAGACCACTTCAGCTGGGGAAGTTAAAGATTGTTCTAAATGAGAGATTGAATCTTCCAAACGCTCCATGTCCACATCTATCACTGCTCTTAGATTGGAGTAATGTTGGTTCTGAGTGACTAAGGAAGCTACTCCAGTTTCTAACCCTCCCAAGCTAGCCCCAAGCAGCAGACTAAGAGTTAGAGTGGTAATAGGTTTTTGTCAAATGGGGTTCTGTTTCAGGACCCATCCTTGTTCAATCATAGTCATAAAACTCTGGTGCCCATGGTAAATTAGCTGTGGAACCAATCTGATTAGAACACAATAATCCTTTGACTATTTTAACACACTCCAGTGGACGCAGAGGGTGAGTCCAGAGGAGCAAGCCCACCAGGTATCATTGTGGGGTATTATAAAAGAGTTTTCTGCCTCTGGTTGGATTCCCCATGTCGAGCAACAGAGGGACCGGCTGGCATAGGGCAATGCTGCTAAACAGAGCCCTTTCCCTGACACTTGCTCTAGGGTTAGGGACTGTGTAGATCGCCAGCGGCAATCCTGGAGCTTGGTGGAGATAGCAACATATGCTTGCACTGCTACTCCCTCATAATATGGGGGGACAGTGTCATAGCAGAGTCAGCAGGACCTGGTCAAATTAGGATAGGTGGCATTGAGCACCAGGAAGGACCAAGACAAAAGGGTGAGAAGAGGATGAGCTTCTGTTTGAATTGGATCTACAATTGACTGTTCATTGGGCTGTTTAGTCCTTAAGTAGGGGGCACTTAAGGAGAGGATGGTCGGTTGTGGGGTATTTGGGAAGTTAGTAACTAATTTAATAATTTTCGGACCTCGGGTAGGGGGGATGACCAGAATTCATTGGGCCAGAGGACGTAAAATTGGGTAAGGCCCTAATTGCTGGTGAAAAGCTTTATAATCATCCGAACAGTGAATACCACCCCTAAATCAGGTCCCTCAGCATAGAGGTGTAACCCCCATGATCGGGTTCTTATCCATTGTTTATCCCGCTTTCCCTTATTGGTGAAGGTGATTAAGAGGGGGTTACACCTATTGTTACATGAAACGTTTTTTTTTTCCTTGCTTGACTTCAATTAAATCATGAGAGGCTTTTATCCAATAAGCCTGCCCTGTAGTTTCACATCCCCATTTAGCACAGAAATAAGATTCTTCCCCTCCACTTTTTTTCTGGTGAGGATAACCAGGACACGTAGAAGGGGAGATGCCAAAGTTCCTCCCTCCTGCGAGTATAAGCACAGTTAAATTTCCTTGTTCTCCCAATAACTGTATCTGTAAGGGCCCGTTTACTTAGATGTAATTCTTCATTAACACTAATAGTGCCTGTTCACACAGAAAAAGCCCCATTTGCTAAGGTGCAAAGGTCTACTTGCAGTTCAGGCCACCATGTCCATAAAGGGTGGTATTCAGTCACAGTCAGCCTGGGAACTTTTGCCATTGGGTTGGTTACTTCCCAGGTGATTTCATAAGGCTGATATGGGCTGAGGTTGGTGGCTCCAAAAACTGGAGCTACAGCTGTAATTGTGGTCACGACAAAAGAACAAAGCAAAAGCAAAAACATAGTCACAGTCTGTGGCAGCAAAGCTTGATCTTTAGCGGGTTGTCCTTAGACCTGTCCACTCTCCATGTAGAGTCATCTAGGGCAGGAAGCACAATTTCAGAAAGGGGTTCAGTCAACTTGGCATGGGTGTGATGAATCCAGAAGGCGATGCCGTTGACTTTGAGAGCAGTGGGTGTAGTCAAAATAACCATGTAGGGGCCCTTCCACCGTGGTTCCAAGTTACTCTTTCGGTGTTGCTTCCCTAGGACCCAATTACCTGGGTGTAAGTTGTGAGGAACAGGAGGTGGACCTGACTCATACAGGCTTTTGAGCTTAGGCCAAACTTCTCTGTGGTCCCTCTGCAGGGCCTAGAGGGAAGATAAAAGTTCAAAATCATCTACATTTTCTTCTTTTAAAAGCCACTCAGTCAGATCAGGGAGTATTGAAGGTGGGGTCCCAAACATGATTTCATAAGGGGTGAGTCCCATCTTGTAGGGAGAATTATGCACCCAATATAGGGCATAGGGAAGGAGAGCCACCCAGTTACCACCAGTTTCCAGGGATAATTTGGTTAAGGTCTCTTTTAAAGTTCTGTTCATTCTTTCTACCTGTCCTGAGCTTTGGGGTCGATAAGCACAATGTAGTTTCCAATTTGCCCCAAGTACTGAAGCCAGCCCCTGACTTACCTGTGAAGTAAATGCTGGCCTGTTGTCAGACCCTATCATTATGGGAAATCCATACTTTGGCAGGAGGTCTTCTAAAATCTTTTTAGCCACTATCTGCGCCATTTCTCACTTGGTGGGAAATGCTTCGACCCATCCTGAAAAAGTATCTACAAAGACTAAGAGATATTTATACCCATACTTTCCAGGTTTTACTTCAGTGAAATCAACTTCCCAATATGCCCCTGGCCTATCTCCCCTTAATCTATTTCCTGATTCCCACTTCCTATATCCTGCATTTGTTAACTTACAAACCCTGCAACTTTTGACAATCTGTTCTATCTTATTTTGCACACCTTTAATTCAAATTCCTGCTTGCAGCATCAAGTCCTGTAATTTTCTTGTTCCCATGTGGGTGGTCTGGTGGAGCCTGCACAACACTTTCTGTCCCATCAGTTCTGGAAGTATCATCCGGTTTTCAGAGTCTTTCCACCATCTGTCTAAGCATTGGTCGAGTGGCTGCTGGTGAATCCATGATAAGTCTTCTTCTGTGTAGGTTGGGTCTTTTGGAAGAGTTCGTGGGCCAGAGTCTGGGAGTTGAGGAACCATAATCAAGTCTCTCTGGAGGGCTATTTCACGTGCCATCTTATCTGCTAAACAGTTGCCCCTGGATACTGGATCAGCTGGTTTTTGATGCCCAGGGCAATGTACGATAGCCAATTTCTTGGGTAACCAGAGGATGTGTATCAGGGACACAATTTCTTCCTTGTTTTTAATAGATTTCTCTTCTGCAGTTAGCATTCCCCTTTCCATATAAATAGACCCATGAATATGGGCAGTTGCAAAGGCATAATGGCTGTCCGTGTATACGATCAATTTTTTGTCTTTTCCCATCGTTAGAGCCTTAGTCATGGCTATCAGTTCTGCCTTCTGGGCAGAGGTGCCTATTGGTAGGAGCTCAGCCCAAATCACCTCTGTCTCAGTTACTACTGCCGCACCCACATTCCTTTGACCCTGATGTGAAAAACTGCTCCCATCCGTGAACCATACTGCATCTGCATCGTGCAGCGGATGATCTTGCAGGTCTTCTCTAAGCCCATGAACCTGGGCTAGGACTTCCGAGCAGTCATGTATGGGTGTGTCCAGGTCAGGGTCAGGCAGCAGTGTAGCAGGGTTGAGAGCTGAGGGTGTCTGAAAAATAATCCTGAGAGGGTTAAGCCATAGGCTCTGATAATGTGTGAGTCGAGCATTACTGAGCCATCGATCTGGAGGTTGTCTCAGGATTCCCTCAATAGCATGTGGAGTGATCACATGTAATTCTTGTCCCATAGTCATTTTATCAGCATCTTTTAACATTAGGGCTGTGGCAGCAATCATATGTAGGCATGGGGGCCAGCCCGCAGCCACTGGATTCAGTTTTTTTGACAGGTATGCTACTGGTCTCCTCCAGGAGCCTAGGTATTGAGTCAAGACTCCTTTTGCTATCCCTTTACTTTCATCTATATACAGAAAGAATGGTTTAACAACATTGGGAAGTCCCAGGACTGGGGCTGACAAGAGGGCATCCTTGATTTGTTGGAATGCTGTATCTGCTTCTATTGTCCAATTGAAAGGCTGCTTGTCTTTTGTGGCCTCATACAGTGGTTTGGCTAATTCCACAAACCCTGGAATCCAGAGTCTACAGAAGCCAGCCGACCAGAGGAATTCCCTTACTTGGC
The DNA here is from genome assembly GCF_902686445.1 of Sciurus carolinensis. NCBI lineage: Eukaryota > Metazoa > Chordata > Mammalia > Rodentia > Sciuridae > Sciurus > Sciurus carolinensis. The sequence continues at coordinate 453,869 of NW_025920238.1, read as the reverse complement.
ATGGAGACTGGGGCTTTGGGATTCTTAGAATAGTCTCTTTTCGGGCAACATATATTCAGCCACATCATACACTACAAATACAAGAAGTAGTTATTGGATGCTCATTCTCTATGCAACCATGAATACCAAACCTCATTCCCCTTTTGAGAACAACAATGCCTTTGCTAAATCCTGTCTCTTTTCAGTTGCTCCCAAGGGACAGCTGAATATACGAATCATGATTCCTATTTTTTCTGGCACAAGAACCATAAGCATAAGCCTTCCAAACTTCACCACACCTTTCCCCATGACCTGCAATTTAAGCCACTTAATCCTGGGATATGCACCACTAATCCATGCACTGCTTCTCTTGTAGATATTAATCAAAATGAACAAGAGTCTACAAAATGGCTCCATACCTCTTGACACTGGAGCTCCCCTGATACTGGGTGAGTAGGTTGTAAATGCCCCATGATCCTTCTGAATGCTATCAATACAGGCTAACATCCATTCTGCCCCAAATCCTAAGTTTATTCACTAAGAAATCACAGGCAAGCCTCTACAATGCAAATGTGTGAGAGAAGTTCCAGGGTCAAGAGCAGCTCTGTTTTGTGTTCACATTTTGGTTTTCCAGGAAACATTGAGTTACACGTGGAAAGTGCTCCTGTGTGCAAGTCCCCTTCATTGGAAGAGAGTATGGCAGTGTGTCCAAGAAGCCTGGAGAGTTCCTGGTTCAAGTGCGGTGGTCATTTTTGAATTTCCTGAAACCTGATGCACAATGAGCATCTGAAGAAAGTGGTGAAGAATTATCCCCATAAGCATACTCATGTGAGACCAGTGATCTCTGTCCTAAGGAGAGTCGAGTGGATTCATGGAAAAAGTACTCTGAAGAAATGCAGGTGACTGGGAAGCCCTGCTCTCTTGGAGCCCAGTAGCCTGCTGAGGGTTGTTGATGGAATTGGTTTGCATTGAAATTGGTGCTGTTTTTGAGTGTTGATTCTTTTTCAAGCAGAGGAGAAAAGAAAGAAAAAGATACGGTGGAAGGTTGGATTCATCTGTTTGTTATTTCCACAATCCCAGAGTGCTGGGGACTCAAACCCGGACCTCCAGCACGAGAGGGAGGCACTCTACGAGATGGACTATATGGCCTGAGCTGGAATCACTTCTCTGAGTTACAACGCTTGATCACCTTCACACATAATTTGTGAAATTGTATGCACCGAAGCACTCATGACCAAGCCAAACAATGTCTATTCAAATCTTAAATCTCCTGTTCACATCAATTCAGCAAGGAACATTTTTGTCTGTGAAAACCAAGCCTAACCCTGTGTCCTGAGGGAAAGACTTTTCCCCTCTTCATTAAGGATGAAAATGGAAGTAGCTGATTGATCCGTGAGCAGAAAAATATATCAGGGATCCAAAGATGCCAGGAACAAGGGCAGAGACAGGTCTATGTGGGATTGAGAAAATGCACAATTGGTGACTACAAATGGAGATATTGGAATCATTCACACATGAATCCCTACCCATTACATTCAAAATCAACTGACACTTTCATAGAAAGTATATTTTTTTCTTATTTTTCCTTTTGAACTTTCCTTTGAATAATTCTAAAGAGCAAAGGGCTGAGCATAATGCACAAGCCAGTTCAGGTTCTGGATTTTTCCCACAATTTCAAGAATTGGTGAGCCAAATGAAGTTGTGCCTCCTGTTCTAAGTCTGTTTCCCTCAATGAGGGTGCTTCAGAAATTTAGCCAGACACTGTTGGGAGATATAAACAGGCAAATGCATGTGGTGATGGCTCATAGCATCTGGGGTACTAGAATGGAAATGTGGTGGCAAAAAGTAAACATTCCTCATCCAAATTCTATCTTCTCCTCTTTAAGTTTTAGTTATTAATCTCAAGATTTATTACAGGGTAATAAATGGCTGAGTCATATAACTGATACTTCATTTATTATGTTCAAATCAATTCCACTCAGAAAAACGTAACCATTGGTTAGCAGTTCTCCTGTGATATGAGAGGCACACAAGGTAGTACTTCTCTAATAAACGGGGAAGGAGCAGGCATTGGTCAGCTAGGTTGTGAAGGTCATATGTTTTCAAGGCTCCAGAAGGAGAAGTCAATGGTTTGCACACCCCAGAATATTTGCAAAGCCTTGTGCAACATGAACTTTCAAGAGTGGCTCCAGTGACATTAAAACTGAACCCCAGATTCCACATGAGGTCATAAAAGAGCGGACTCAGAACACGGAGGTGTCCTGGTTGCCATGGCAACCAGAGGCCATTCATCCATCTCCTGAGTGCTTCAAACCAAAATTCAAAATATGTGTCGGCTCAGATGAGGGTGTTAGATGATAGATGAAGGGAGTGAGCGCCAAGGTCTTGCGCTTTTGAGAAATAATTCTATCCTCATTCCCCGGGGAAATGAAACAGGACGTAAGCTGTCTAGAGTCCGGTGAGCAATAAATTACCCCATATCCAGGCAGGACAAGGTATCCCATTGAAAGTCTGACAGCTAAGCTTCAACCCACGTCCACGAGGTGGCGCTGTGCTCAGTTGGCCGGACCTATCTTGCTGACAGGCAGCTCATCTGGCTCTTAATGTAGGCTGTTAGCTCCCACAAATCCCAGTGTAACAAACTGGGACCGAGGGTTGCATGAGAGCACGTCAGTCAACAATCTTAACACTGGCACCAGAGGATTTGCCATCCATCCCCAATTTTCCAGGACTGGAAAAACCCGGGTTTCATTCAGAGTCAGAAATCTAGCCTAGGGGCCTAGAAGTCACACTGAGAGATGCATGGTGAGACCTCACCACAATGAAGCAAGCAGTGCAGCGCCATGGTTTGGGTAATCATTGATTAGGGGCACATCACATACCATCTGTCTGGTTTCTCCTCCTAAACTACAAAGACTGGAAAGGAGACATATGGGACATGGGATGTCCATGTTCCATGTGAAAGTGAGTGGCTCTTCTGATGGCACATGAAGGGAGGAAGAAGTCATTCCGTCAGCATGTTGGAAGGATGACAGCATGTACCTGACATGCATGGAGAGTTGTTCCGTGCCACTGCAATGGCCAGGCACCTACTCTATGACTGCTGGCTTAAAACTATGCTGAAACCCGAAACTAGCCTGCTGGAATTTCTCCAGGGTCACATCAAATCTAAACAAGATGCAGAAATGCCTTGCCAAAATTTATTCACAAAATGTTTTGTATTCCTGACCAGAGAGATACCTCTCCACGTCAAGGGCCTGTGGGTTATTGCCAGGAATCCTCTAACCAGTACCAGGATGGAGCAGAACTTAAGCTGGGGAATGAATTAACAGCCTGGTGACGACTTGATAAGCACAGTTTCACAGGACATAATGACAGGTTTGAGTATAGACGGTGCTGATAGTGGAATAGTTCAAAGATTCCCAGCTGAATATTCAAAAGAGGAGAGTAAGGATATTTGGGGGCCAGGGCCCACAAGGGTTTTGATGCTAGAAAACAACTTCAGAGAATAAACACTATGAAACTCACCAACGATCATGGTCAACCGAAAACTCTACAACATATATTCAGCCACATCCTACACTACAAATACAGGAAGTAGTTATCGGCCACGAATTCTCCATGCACCGTGAATACCGATACTAATTTCCTTTTGAGAACAACAATGCCCTTGCAAATTACTATCTCTTTACTGTTGTTCCCAAGGGACAGCCAAATATACAAATCATGATTCCTATTGTTGCTGGCACAAGATCCATAAGCATAGGCCTTCCCACCTTCACAGCACCATACCCCATGACCTAAAAGTGAAGCAAGTTGATCCTGGGATATGCAACACTAATCCCTGCACTGCTTTCCTTGAGAATGTTCATGAATATTAATAAGGGGCTACAACAGTCCTCTATTCCTCTTGACACTGGAGCTCCAAAAATATTAGTTGAGTAAGTTGTAAATGTCCCGTGTTCGTCCTGCATGCTATCAATACAGGCTGAAATTCATTCTACCGAAAATCCTAACATTAATCACAAGAAATCACAGGCAAGCCTCTATAAGCAAATGTGTAAGAGAAGGTCCAGGGACAAGTGCGGCCGTCTTTTGTGTTCACATCTTGTTTTCCAGTAGATATTGAGGTACACGTGGAAAGTGCTGTTGTGCGGAACTCCCCTTTTTTGGCAGAGAGTTTGGCCCTGTGTCCAAGAAGCCAGGAGAGTGCCAGGTAAAAGTGCAGTTGTCATTTTGAATTTCCTGAAAGGTGGGGCGCAATGAGCAGCTGAAAAATGTGCTGAAGCATTGTCCTCCTAAGCATACTAATGTGAGACACGTGATCTGTGTCCTATGGAGTGTCAAGTGATTTCATGGAAAAAGTACTCTGAAAAAAAGCAGGTGACTGGGCCGCACCCCACTCTTGGAGCCCAGTAGCCTGCCGACAGTTGGTGGTGGAAATGTTTTGCATTGAAATTGGTGGTGTTTTCGAGTGTTGATTCTTTAGTGAGGAGAAAAGAAAAGAAAGCAAAAGAGATGATGGAAGGTTGGTTTCCGTTAGTTTGTTATTTCCACAAACCCAGAGTGCTGGGGATTCGAACCCGGGCCTACCAGAATCAGAGACAAGCACTCTACAAGTTGGACTACACGGTCTCAACGGGAACAACTTCTCTGAGTTACAACACTTGATCACCTACGGACATAATTTCTGAAATTGATTGCAGGGAAGCAATCATGGAAGGGCCAAACAATGTCTTTGGAGTTCTTAATCTCATGATCACAGCAATCCAGAAGGAACATTTTGCATGCCAATGCACAAGCCTAGCTCTGTGTCCTCAGGGAAAGATTTTTCCACTCTTCATTAAGGATGAAAATGGAAGTAGCATATTGATGCATGAGTAGAAAAATATATAAGGGAACCAAGGATGCCAGGATCAGGGCAGAGGCAAGACTAAGTGGGATTGAGAAGACTCTCAATTGCTGATTACAAATGGTGATATTGGGATCATTCACACATGAATCCCTAGCCATTACATTCAAAATCAACTGACACTTTCCTAGAAAGCATTTTTTTTTTTTTTACTCTTGACCTTTTTTTTGAAAAATACTAAAGAGCAGAGAGCTGTGCATAATGCACAAGTCAGGTCAGGTCCTGGATTTTGCCCAAATTTGAAGAATTGGGGAGTCAGGTAAACTTTTACCTACTTTTCTAAGCCGGTTTCCCTGACTAAAATGCTTCAGCCACACGCTGTGGGGACACATAAATAGGCAAAGGCATGTGGTGATGGCTCATATGCTCTACGGTCACAGAATCGAAAGGTGGTGGCAAAATGAAAGCATTCCTCATCCAATTTCTACCTACTGCTCATTGTTTTCACTTATTATTCTCAAGATTTATTACCGAGTGATATGTGGCAAAAATCATATAATTGATTCTTATTCATTTTGTTGCAATCAGTTCCCCTCAGAAAAAAGTAACAATTGGTTACCAGTTTCCAGTGACATGAGAAGCACACATGTGAGTACTCGTATAATCAAATGGGAAGGAGCAGGCATTGATCAGTTAGGTTGTGAAGGTCATGGGTTTTAAAGGCTCCCGAAAGAGAAGTCACTTCACTGCACACGCACAGAATTTTCAAAGCCTTATGCAACAAGAAGTTTGACGAGTGGCTCCAGTGACATTGCACCTGCACCCCAGATTCCACCTGATGTCATAGAGTAGCAGCCCTAGAACACAGAAGCATCATGGTTCCCATGGCAACCAGAGAACAATCAGCCCCTGGCTGCTTCAAACCAACATTCAAGACATGTGTTGGCTCAGCTGTGAGTGTTAAAGGATAGATGAAGGGAACGACTGACAGAGTCTTGCGTTTTTGGAGAAATGATTCAATCCTCATTGCCTGGATGACAAGGAAACAAGCCCAAAACTGCATTGGGTCCTGTGAGCAATACATTCCTCCATACCCAGGCAGGATAAGGGATTCCATTGAATTCCGACAGCTCGCAATTCCACCCAGGTCCACTAGGTGACTCGGTGTTCTGTTGGCCTCACCAAACTTGCTGACAGGCAGCTCATCTGGCTCCTGATGCACGCTATTAGCCCCCACAAATTCTCGTGGACGAAGGGGAACCGAGGCCTGCTTGAGATCACGTTGTTGAACAATCTTAGCACTATCACCAGTCGTTGTGCATTCCGACCTCACTCCTCCAGGACTGGAACCACCTGGGATTCCTTCAGAGTCTGGAAACTGGAGAAGGCGCCTAGAAGTCACAGGGAGAGATTTGTGGTGAGTGCTCAACTCAGTAGAGCATGCAGTGCAGTGCCATGGTATGTGTGATCATTGATTTGGAACACATCACATTCCATATGTCGGGTTTCTTCTCCTCTCCTACAACGTCTGGAAAGGAGAAAGATGGAACATGGGATGTCCATATTCTATGTGAATGTGAGTGGCTCCTCTGGTGGTTCATGAAGAGACTAGGGAGTGATTCCCTCAGCTAGTTGGAAGGATGACAGCATGAACCTGACATTCATGGAGAGTGTTCTGTGCCCACTCCAATGGCCAGGCACCTCCTCCATGGCTGCTGGCTTAAAAATAGGCTGAACACTGAAACTACCCTGCTTGGATTTCTCCAGGGTCACATCAAATCTAAACAAGATACAGAAATGTGTTGCCAAATTTATTCACAAAATATTTCCTATTCCTGACCAGACAGATACCTCTCTGTGGCAAGGGCCTGTGGGATATTGCCAGGAGTCCTCTAACCAGTACCAGGATGGAGCAGCCCTCAAGCTGGGGGATGAATTAACAGCCTGGTGAAGGCATGTTAAGCATAGTTTCACAGGTCATAATAGCAGTTTTGAGTATAGAACATGCTGAAAGTGGAAGAGTTTATAGCATCCAAGCTGAATATTGAAAAGAGGAGAGTAAGGATATTTGGAGGTCAGAAGCGCACAAGGGTTTTGATGCTAGAAAACAACTTCAGAGAATAAACCCTATGAAACTCGCCACCGATCATGGTCAATCCAAAACTCTACAACATATATTCAGCCACATCCTACACTACAAATACAGGAAGTAGTTATCGGCCCCTCATTCTCTATGTAACCATGAATACCGATCCTAATTCCCCTTTTGAGAACAACAATGCCCTTGCAAATTCCTATTTCTTTTCTGTTGCTCCCAAGGGACAGCCAAATATATGAATCATGATTCCTATTGTTGCTGGCACAAGATCCATAAGCATAGGTCTTCCAACTTCACAGCACCATACCCCATGACCTAAAAGTGAAGCAAGTTGATCCTGGGATATGCAACACTAATACCTGCACTGCTTCCCTTGAGGATGTTGATGAATATTAATAAGAGTCTACAATAATCCTCCATTCCTCTTGACACTCGATTTCTAAAAATATTAGTTGAGTAAGTTGTAAATGTCCCGTGATCGTACTGCATGTTATCAATACAGGCTGCCATTGATTCTACCGAAAATCCTAACAATAATCACAAGAAATCACAGGCAAGCCTCTACAAAGCAAATGTGAGGGAGATGGTCCAGGGACAAGTGTGGCCGTCTTTTGTGTTCACATCTTGTTTTTTCAGTAGACATTGAGGTACACGTGGAAAGTGCTCATGTGTGGAAGTCCCCTTTTTTAGCAGAGAGTATGGCCGTATGTCCAAGAAGCCAGGAGAGTGCCAGATACAAGTGCGGTTGTCATTTTGAATTTCCTGAAAGGTGTTTCACAATGAGCAGCTGAAAAATGTGCTGAAGCATTGTCCTCATAAGCATACTCATGCGAGACACCTGAACTGTGTCCTATGGAGAGTCAAGTGACTTCAGGGAACAAATACTCTGAAGAAGGGCAGGTGACTGGGCCGCACCGCTCTCTTGGAGCCCAGTAGCCTGCGAGAGTTTGTGGTGGAATTGTTTTGCATTGAAATTGGTGGTGTTTTCGACTGTTGTTCCTTTAGTGAGGAGAGGAGAAAAGAAAGCAAAAGAGATGATGGAAGGTTGGTTTCCAATGGAAGTTTGGTTTCCATTAGTTTGTTATTTCCACAAACCCAGAGTGCTGGGGATTCGAACCTGGGCCTACCCAAAGGAGAGGCAAGCACTATACAATTTGGGCTACACAGTGTGCACGGGAACAGTTTGTCTGAGTTACAACACTTGATCACCTACCAACATAATTTCTGAAATTGTTTGCAGCGTAGCAAACAGAGCCAAGCCAAACAGTGTCTTTGGAGTTCTTAATCTCCTGATCACAACAATCCAGGAAGGAACGTTTTTGCCTTCCAATGCACAAGTCTAGCTCTGTGCCCTCAGGGAAAGATTTTTCCCCTCTTTATTAAGGATGAAATTGGATATAGTTGATTGGTCCACGAGTAGAAAAATATATAAGGGATTCACGGACACCAGGATTAGGGGCAGAGGCTGGACTAAGTGGGATTGAGAAGATGCTCAATTGCTGACTATAAATGTTGATATTGGGATCATTCACACAGGAATCCCTAGTCATTACATTCAAAATCAACTGACACTTTCCTAGAAAGTATTTTTTTTTTATTTTTACTTTTGACCTTTTCTTTGAAAAATTCTAAAGAGCAGAGAGCTGTGCATAATGCACTAGCCAGGTCAGGTCCTGGATTTTGCCCAAATTTGAAGAATTGGGAAGTCAGGTAAACTTTTGCCTCTTTCTCTAATCGTGTTTCCCTCAGTGAAAGTGCTTCAGCCATGCGTTTTTGGGAGACATATATAGGCAAAGGCATGTGGTGAGGGCTCATATGCTCTTCAGTCACAGAATCGAAACGTGCTGGCAAAATGAAAACATTCCTCATCCAATTTATATCTAATCCTCGTTGTTTTCAGTTATTACTCTCAAGATTTAATACAGAGTGATAAGTGGCGAAAATCATATAACTGATCCTCATTCATTTTGTTGCAATCAGTTCCATTCAGAAAAAAGTAACAACTGGTTACCAGTTCTCCAGTGACATGAGAGGCACATATGTGAGTACTCCTATAATCAAAGGGGAGGGAGCAGGCATTGATCAGTGAGGTTGTGAAGGTCGTGGGTTTTCGAGGCTCCCAAAATAAAGTCTCTTGACTGCACACGCAGAGACTTTTCAAAGCCTAGGGCAACGTGATGTTTGACGAGTGGCTCCAGTGACATTGCACCTGCACCCCAGATTCCACCTGATGTCATAGAGTAGCGGCCCTAGAACACAGAAGCATCACGGTTCCCATGGCAATTTGAGAACATTCAGCTCCTGGCCACTTCAAACCAACATTCAAGACATGTGTTGGCTCAGCTGTGAGTGTTAGAGGATAGATGAAGGGAGTGAGTGCCAGGGTCTTGCGTTTTTGGAGAAATGATTCCATCCTTTTTGCCTGGGCGACAAGGAAACAGGCCCAAACCTGTATAGGGTCCCATGAGCAATACATTCCTCCATATCCAGTCAGGACAAGGGATTTCATTGAAGTCTGACAGCTCGCAATTCCACCCAGGTCCACTAGGTGGCTCTGTGCTCTGTTGGCCTCACCGAACTTGCTGACAGACAGCTCATCTGGCTCCTGATGCAGGCTATTAGTCCCCACAAATTCTCGTGGAACGAACGGGAACCGAGGACTCATTGAGTGCACTTGGTTCAACAACCTTAGCACTGTCTCCAGGGGTTTTGCATTCCGACCTCACTCCTCCAGGACTGGTACAACCTGGGTTTCCTTCAGAGTCTGGAAACTGGACAAGGCGCCTAGAAGTCACATGGAGAGATGTGTGGTGAGTGCTCCACTCAGTAGAGCATGCAGTGCAGTGCCATGGTATGTGTGATCATTGATTTGGGACACATCACATTCCACATGTCGGGTTTCTTCTCCTCTCCTACAACGTCTGGAAAGGATAAAGGTGGAACAAGGGATGTACATGTTCTATGTGAATGTGAGTGGCTCCTCTGTTGGTTCATGAAGAGACGAGAGAGTGATTCCCTCAACTTGTTGGAAGGATGACAGCATGAACCTGACATGCATGGAGAGTTGTTCTGTGTCCACTCCAATGGCCAGGCACCTCCTCCATGGCAGCTGGCTTAAAAATAGGCTGAACCCCAAAACTGGCCTGCTGGGATTTCTCCAGGGTCACATCAAATCTAAACAAGATGCAGAAATGTCTTGCCAAACTTTATTCACAAAATGTTTTGTATTCCTGACCAGATACCTGTGCATGGCATGGGCCTGTGGGATATTGCCAGGAGTCCTCTAACCAGTACCAGGATGGAGCAGACCTCAAGCTGGGGGATGAATTAACAGCCTGGTGATGGCATGATAAGCACAGTTACACAGGTCATAATGGCAGTTTTGATTATATACCGTGCTGAAAGTGGCATAGTTCGTAGCTTGCAAGGTGAATATTCAAAAGAGGAGAGTAAGGATATTTGGGGGCCAGAAGGGCACAAGGGTTTTGATGCTAGAAAACAACTTCAGAGAATAAACCCTATGAAACTCACCACCGATCATGGTCAAACCAAAACTCTACAACATATATTCAGACACATCCTACACTACAAATACAAGAAGTAGTTATCGGCCGCTCATTCTCCATGCAACCGTGAATACCGATCCTAATTCCCCTTTTGAGAACAACAATGCCCTTGCAAATTCCTATCTCTTTTCTGTTGCTCCCAAGGGACAGCCAAATACAGGAATCATGATTCCTATTGTTGCTGGCACAAGATTCATAAGCATAGGCCTTCCCACCTTCACAGCACCATACCTCACGACCTAAAAGTGAAGCATGTTGATCCTGGGTTATGCAACACTAATCCCTGCACTGCTTCCCTTGAGGATGTTCATCAATATTAATAAGAGTCTACAACTGTCCTCCATTCCTCTTGACACTGGAGCTCCAAAAATATTAGTTGAGTAAGTTGTAAATGTCCCGTGTTCGTCCTGCATGCTATCAATACAGGCTGAAATTCATTCTACCGAAAATCCTAACATTAATCACAAGAAATCACAGGCAAGCCTCTACAAAGCAAATGTGTGAGAGAAGGTCCAGGGACAAGTGCGGCCGTCTTTTGTGTTCACATCTTGTTTTCCAGGAGACATTGAGGTTCACGTGGAAAGTGCTCATGTGTGGAAGTCCCCTTTTTTGTTAGAGTATGGCCGTGTGTCCAAGAAGCCAGGAGAGTGCCAGGTACAAGTGCGGTTGTCATTTTGAATTTCCTGAAAGGTGGTGCCCAATGAGCAGCTGAAAAAAGTGCTGAAGCATTATCCTCATAAGCATACTCATGCGAGAAACATGATCTGTGTCCTATGGAGAGTCGAGTGACTTCAGGGAACAAGTACTCTGAAGAATTGCAGGTGACTGGGCCGTACCGCATTCTTGGAGCAAAGTAGCCTGCAAGAGTTGGTGGTGGAATTACTTTGCATTGAAATTGATGGTGTTTTAGAGTGTTGATTCTTTAGTGAGGAGAGGAGAAAAGAAAGCAAAAGGGACGATGGAAGGTTGGTTTCCATGGAAGGTTGGTTTCCATTAGGTTATTACTTCCACAAACCCAGAGTGCTGGGGATTTGAACCCAGGCCTACCCGAAGGAGAGGCAAGCACTCTACAAGTTGGGCTATACGGTCTGCATGGGATCAGCTTCTCTGAGTTACAACACTTGATCACCTACGGACATAATTTCTGAAATTGCAGCAAAGCAAACAAGGCCAAGTCAAACAATGTCTTTGGAGTTCTTAATCTCCTCATCACAACAATCCAGGAAGGAATGTTTTTGCATGCCAATGCACAAACCTAGCTCTGTGCCCTCAGGGAAAGATTTTTCCCCTCTTCATTAAGGATGAAATTGGAAGTAGCTGATTGGTTCACGAGTAGAAAAATATATAAGGGATTCAAGGATGCCAGGATCAGGGGCAGAAGTTGGACTAAGTGGGATTGAGAAGACGCTCAATAGCTGACTGCAAATGGTGATATTGGGATCATTCACACAGGAATCCCTAGTCATTACATTGAAAATCAACTGATACTTTCCTAGAAAGTATTTTTTTTTCTTATTTTTACTTTTGACCTTTTCTTTGAAAAATTCTAAAGAACAGAGAGCTGTGCATAATGCACAAGCCAGGTCATGTCCTGGATTTTGCCCAAATTTGAAGAATTGGGAAGTCAGGTAAACTTTTGCCTCTTTCTCTAATCGTGTTTCCCTCACTGAAAGTGCTTCAGCCACGCGTTTTTGGGAGACATATATAGGCAAAGGCATGTGGTGAGGGCTCATATGCTCTTCAGTCACAGAATCGAAACGTGCTGGCAAAATGAAAACATTCCTCATCCAATTTCTATCTACTCCTCATTGTTTTCAGTTATTACTCTCAAGATTTAATACAGAGTGATAAGTGGCGAAAATCATATAACTGATTCTCATTCATTTTGTTGCAATCAGTTCCATTCAGAAAAAAGTAACAACTGGTTACCAGTTCTCCAGTGACATGAGAGGCACATATGTGAGTACCCCTATAATCAAAGGGGAAGGAGCAGGCATTGATCAGTGAGGTTGTGAAGGTCGTGGGTTTTCGAGGCTCCCATAAGTAAAGTCTCTTGACTGCACATGCAGAGACTTTTCAAAGCCTTGGGCAACGTGAAGTTTGACGAGTGGCTCCAGTGACATTGCACCTGCACCCCAGATTCCACCTGATGTCATAGAGTAGCGGCCCTAGAACACAGAAGCATCACGGTTCCCATGGCAATTTGAGAACATTCAGCTCCTGGCCACTTCAAACCAAAATTCAAGACATGTGTTGGCTCAGCTGTGAGTGTTAGAGGATAGATGAAGGGAGTGAGTGCCAGGGTCTTGCGTTTTTGGAGAAATGATTCCATCCTTGTTGCCTGGGCGACAAGGAAACAGGCCCAAACCTGTGTAGAGTCCCATGAGCAATACATTCCTCCATATCCAGTCAGTACAAGGGATTTCATTGAAGTCTGACAGCTCACAATTCCACCCAGGTCCACTAGGTGGCTTGGTGCTCTGTTGGCCCCACCGAACTTGCTGACAGACAGCTCATCTGGCTCCTGATGCAGGCAATTAGCCCCCACAAATTCTCGTGGAGCAAACGGGAACCAAGGCCTCATTGAGTGCACGTGGTTCAACAATGTTAGCACTGTCACCAGGGGTTTTGCATTCCGACCTCACTCCTCCAGGACTGGTACAACCTGGGTTTCCTTCAGAGTCTGGAAACTGGACAAGGCGCCTAGAAGTCACATGGAGAGATGTGTGGTGAGTGCTCCACTCAGTAGAGCATGCAGTGCAGTGCCATGGTATGTGTGATCATTGATTTGGGACACATCACATTCCATATGTCGGGTTTCTTCTCCTCTCCTACAAAGTCTGGAAAGGATAAAGGTGGAACATTTGATGTCCATGTTCTATGTGAATGTGAGTGGCTCCTCTGTTGGTTCATGAAGAGATGAGAGAGTGATTCCCTCAACTTGTTGGAAGGATGACAGCATGAACCTGACATGCATGTAGTGTTGTTCTGTGCCCACTCCAACAGCCTGGCACCTCCTCCATGGCTGCTGGCCTAAAACTAGGCTGAACCCCAAAACTGGCCTGCTGGGATTTCTCCAGGGTCACATCAAATCTAAACAAGATGCAGAAATGTCTTGCCAAACTTTATTCACACAATGTTTCGTATTCCTGACCAGACAGATACCTCTCCGTGGCAAGGGCCTGTGGGATATTGCCAGGAATCCTCTAACCAGTACCAGGATGGAGCAGACCTCAAGCTGGGGGATGAATTAACAGCCTGGTGATGGCATGATAAGCACAGTTTCACAGGTCATAATAGCAGTTTGGAGTATAGACCGTGCTGAAAGTGGAACAGTTCATAGCTTGCAAGGTGAATATTCAAAAGAGGAGAGTAAGGATATTTGGGGGCCAGAAGGGCACAAGGGTTTTGATGCTAGAAAACAACTTCAGAGAATAAACCCTATGAAACTCACCACCGATCATGGTCAACACAAAACTCTACATCATATATTCAGACACATCCTACACTACAAATATAGGAAGTGGTTATCGGCCGCTCATTCTCCATGCAACCGTGAATACTGATCCTAATTCCCCTTTTGAGAACAACAATGCTCTTGCAAATTCCTATCTCTTTTCTGTTGCTCCCAAGGGACAGCCAAATATACGAATCATGATTCCTATTGTTGCTGGCACAAGATCCATAAGCATAGGCCTTCCCACCTTCACAGCACCATACACCACGACCTAAAAGTGAAGCAAGTTGATCCTGGGTTATGCAACACTAATCCCTGCACTGCTTGTCTTGAGGATGTTCACCAATATTAACAAGAGACTATAATAGGTCTCCGTTTTTCTTGACACTGGTGCTCCAACAATATTGGATGAGTAAGTTTTACATGCCCCTGATCCTCCTGAATGGTATCAATACAGGTTAACATTGATTATACCCAAAATCCTAACTTTAATAACTAAAAAGTCTAAACAAAGCCAATGTGGGAGAGAAGTTTCTGGGACAAATGTTGCTGTATTTTGTGTTCACATCTTGTTTTTCCAGGAGACTTTGAGATACACGTGGAATGTGCTCTTTTGTGGAAGTCCCCTTCAATGCCAGAGAATATGGCCATGTGTCCAAGAAGCCAGAGAGTGCCAGGTACAAGTGCGGTTTTCATTTCAAATTTCCTGAAAGCTGGTGCTCAATGAGCAGCTGAAGAAAGTGCTGTAGAATTGTCCTCATAAGAATACTCATGGGAGACATGTGACCTCTGTCCTAAGTAGAGTAGGCTGACTACATGGAACAAGTACTCTAAAGAAATGCAGGTGACAGGGTAGTACTATTCTTTGGTTCCAGTAACCTGCTGAGAGTTGTTGTTGGAATTGTTTTGCATTGAAATTGGTGGTGTTTTCGAGTGTTGATTCTTTTGTGAGTGCAGGAGAAAAGAAAGCAAAAGAGACCATGGAAGGTTGGTTTCATTAGTTTGTTATTTCAACAATGCCAGAGTGCTGGGAATTCAAACACAGGCCTGCAGAATGAGAGGCAAGCACTCTACAAGATGAGCTATATGGCCCTCACTGGACAGCTTCTCTGAGTTACAACTCCTGATCACCTACAGACATAATTTGTGAAATTTTATGCAGCAAAGCAATCATGGCCAAGAGAAACAATGACTTTGGAGTTCTTAATTCTTTTGATCACAAAAATCCAGCAAGGAACCTTTTGCATGTCAATACCCAATCCTAGCCCTGTGTCCTTAGTGAAAGATATTTCCCCTTTTCGTAAGGATGAAAATGGAAGTAGCTGCTTGATCCATTAGCAGAATAATGCATCAGAGATTCAAGGACACAAGGAAATAGGGCGGAGGCAGGACTATGTGGGATTGAGAAGATGCTCAATTGCTGACTATAAGTGGAGATATTGGGATTATTCACACATGAATCCCTAGCCTTTACATTCAAAATCAACCTACACTGTCTAGAAAGTATTTTTTTCTTATTTTTCCTTTTGACCATTTCTTTGAAAAATTCTAAACTCCAGAGAGCTGTGCATAATACACAAGCCAGTTCAGTTGCTGGATTTGCCCATATCTCTTGATATTGTGATCCAGATGAGTTTTGCCTCCTTTTCTAAGCCTCTTTCACTCAGTAAAAGTACTTCATCCAGATGCTGTAGGGAGATATAAACAGGCAAAGGCATGTGGTGATGGCTCATATGATCTGGGGTCCCAGAATCGAAACGTGGCGGCAAAATTAAAACATGCATCATCCAATTTCTATCTTATCCATGGTTTGAGTCATCCTTGATTTGGGACACATCACATTCCATCTGTGTGTTTTCTCATTCCTATACTAGGAAGTCTGGAAAGGTGACAGATTGGACATGGGATGTCCATGTTCCATGTGAAGGTGAGAGACTCCTCTGGTGGCTCATGAAGAGAGGAGGGAGTCATTCCCTCAGCCTGTTGGAAGGAGGACAGCTCAATGCTGACATGCTAGGATGATTGTCTTTGCTCTCACCAAAGCTGAGACATCTCCTCCTTGGCTGTAGCCTTACAACTAGGCTGCCCCCCGAAACTAGCCTGCTGGTATTTTTCAAAGGTGACATCAAAAATAAGCATGATACAGAAATGACATGACAAACTTATTCACACAATGGTCCATCTTCTTGACCAGAAACATACCTCTCTGTCACAAGGGCCTGTGAAATTATGCCAGGTCTCCTTTAACAAGCCCCAGGATGGAGCAAACAACAAGCTGGGTGATGAGTGAACAGCCTGGTGATGGCATGATGAGCACAGTCCAACAGGGCATAATAGCAGGTTTGAATATAGACCATACTGAAACTGGATTGTTCAAAGCTTCCAAGCTGAATATTCAAAAGAAGAGTAAGTATATTTGTGGGGCCAGAAGCGCTGAAGGCTGTTGATGCTGGAAAACAACTTTGGACAAGAGACCCTATGAAACTCACCATCGAATATGGTCAACCCAAAACTCTACAGCATATATTCAGCCACACCATACACTACAAATACAGGAAGTAGTTATTGACCACTCATTCTCTATGCAGCCATGAATACTGAACCTCATTCCCCTTTTGAGAACAACAATGCCCTTGCAAATTCCTGTCTCTTTTCTGTTGCTCCCAAGTTACAGCCAAATATATGAATCATGATTCCTATTTTTTTCTGGCACAAGAAAAATAAGCATATGCCTTCCCAACTTCACAGCACATTCCCCCACAACCTATAATTTAAGCCAGATTTTCCTGGAATATGCAACACTAATTCACTGCACTGCTTCTCTTGAGGATGTTCATCAATATTAACAAGAGTCTACAAAAGGGCTCCATTCCTCTTGACACTGGTGCTCCAATGATTTTGGGTGAGTATACTGTAATAGCCCTGTGATCCTCCTGAATGCTATCAATACAGGTTAACATCCATTCTGCCCCTAATCCTAACTTTATTCACTAAGAAATCAGAGGCAAGCCTCTACAAAACAAATGTGTGACAGAAGTTTCAGGGTCACGAGCGCCTGCCTTTTTGTTCACTACTTGACTTTGCCAGGAGACATTGAGGTACACGCGGAAAGTGCTCTGGGGTGCAAGTCCCCTTCATTGGCAGAGAGTATTGCAGTGTGTCCAAGAAGCCTGGAGAGTGCCTGGTACAAGTGCGGTGGTCATTTTTAAATTTTCTGAAACCTCATGCACAATGAGTTGCTGAAGAAAGTTTTGAAGAATTATCCTCATAAGCATACTCAATCAACACCCGTGATCTCTGTCCTAAGGAGAGTTGAGTAAATTCATGGGACAAGTACTCTGAAGAAATGCAGGTGACTGGGCTGCACTGCTCTCTTGGAGCCCAGTAGCCTGCTGAGAGTTATTGGTGGAATTGGTTTGCATTGAAATTGGTGCTGTTTTCGAGTGTTGATTCTTTTGTGAGCAGAGGAGAAAAGAAAGAAAAAGACGATGGAAGGTTGGTTTCCTTTGTTTGTTTGTTATTTCCACAATCCCAGAGAGCTGGGAACTGGAACCCATGCCTCCAGTCTGAGAGTCAGGCACTCTACTAGATGGGCTATATGTCCTGCAGTGGAATGTTTTCACTGAGTTACAACACGTGATCACCTACAGAAATAATTTGTAAAACTGTATGCACTGAAGCACTCATGACCAAGCCAAACAATGTCTATGGAAATCTTAATTCTCTTGTTCACATTAATCCAGCAAGGAACTTTTTTGCCTGTTAATCCCAAACCTAGTCCTGTGTCCTGAAGGAAAGATTTCCCCCCTCTTCATTAAACACCAAAATGGAAGTAGCTGATTGATTCGTGAGTAGAAAAATATATCAGGATCCAAGGACACTAGGAATAGGGGTAGAGGAAGTACTATGTGGGATTGAGAAGATGCTCAATTAGCAACTACAAATGGAGATATTGAATCATTCACACATGAATCGGTAGCCATTATATTCAAAATCAACTGACACTTTCCTAGAAAGTATTTTTTTCCTTATTTTCCTTTTGACCTTTCATTTGAAAAATTCTCAAGAGCAAAGAGCTGTGCATAATGCACAAGTCAGTTCAGGTGTTGGATTTTTCGCACACTCTCAAGAATTGTTGAGCCAAATGAAGTTGTGCCTTCTCTTTTAATCCTGTTTTCCTCATTGAAAGTGCTTCAGCAATTTAGCCAGACTTTGGTGGGAGATATAAACAGGTAAAATCATGTGGTGATGGCACATATATTCTGGGGTCCCAGAATTGAAACATGGTGGCAAAAAGAAAACATTCCTCATCATCCAAGTTCTCTCTTCTCCTTGTTATGTTTTCACTTCTTACTCTCAAGATTTATTACAGAGTGATAAGTGGATAAGTCATATAATTGATCCTTCATTCCTTTGGTTTCAATCAATTCCACTCAGAAAAACATAACGATTGGTCAGAGTTCTCCTGTGACATGAGAGGCACACATGGGAGTACTCCTCTAATCAAAAGGGAAGAAAAAGGCACTGGTCAGCTAGGTTGTGAAGGTCGTGTGTTTTCAAGTCTCTGGAAGGAGAAGTCACTTGTTTGCACACTCCAGAGTGCTTGTAAAGCAACATAAACTTTCAAGAGTTGCTCCAGTGACATTACACCTGCACTCCAGATTCCACCTGAGGTCATAAAGGAGCCAACTCAGAACAAGTAAGCTTCCGTTTCCCCATGACAACCAGAGATCGTTCAGCTCCTGACTGCTTCAAACCAACATTCAAAACATGTGGCGGCTCAGATGAGGGGGTTAGAGAATAGAAGGGAGCGGGTGCCGGTGTCTTGCATTTTTGAACAATGATTCTATCCTTGTTACACGGGCAACAAGGAAACAGTATCTAAGCTGTATAGAGTCCATGAGCAATAAATTTCCCCATATCCAGGCAGGAAAATAGATCCCTTTGAAGTCTGAATGCTCACAATTCCACCCCGGTCCACGAGGTGGCGTTGTGCTGTGTTGGTCACACAGATCTTGCTGACAGGCAGCTCATCTGGCAACTAATGCAGACTATTAACCCCGACAAATTCCACTGGAACAAGCTGAGACAGAGGACTGCTTGAGAGCATGTGAGTCAACAATCTTAGCATTGGCACCAGAGTATATGCCCTCTGTCCCCAATCCTCCAGGAATGGAACAACCTGGGTTTACTGCAGAGTCAGAAAGCTTGCCTAGGGGACTAGAGCCACACAGAAAATGGGTGGTGCGTGCTCACCACAATAGAGCATGCAGTGCAGCGCCATGGTTTGTGTGACCATCCATTTGGGACACATGATATTCCATCTGCCTGTTTTTTCCTCCTACACTAGGAAGTCTGGAAATGAGACAGATGGGACATGGGATGTCCATGTTCCATGTGAAGGTGAGTGGCTCCTCTGGTGGCTCATGAAGAGAGGAGGGAGTCATTCCCTCAGCCTGTTGAAGGAGGACAGATCAAACCTGACATGCAAGGAATGTGGTTCTGTGCTCAATCCAAAGGCGAGACATCTCCTTGGCTGCAGCCTTACAACTAGGCTGCACCCTGAAACTAGCCTGCTGGTATTTTTCCAAGGTGACATCAAATCTAAACATGATGTAGAGATGACATGCCAAACTTTATTCACACAATGGTCCGTCTTCTTGAACAGACACATACCTCTCTGTCGCAAGGGCCTATGAAATTTTGCCAGGACTCTTTTACAAGGCCCAGGATGGAGCAGACAACATAGTGGGGGATGAGTGAATTGCCTGGTGATGGCATGATGAGCACAGTCTCACAGGGCATAATAGAAAGTTTGAACATAGACCATGCTGAAAGTGGAATTATTCAAAGCTTCCAAGCTGAATATTCAAAAAAAGAGAGTATGGATATTTGGGGGACCAGAAGCATTGAAGGATGTTGATGCTGGAAAACATCTTCATAGAAGAGATCCTGTGAAAATCACCAGCGATCATGGTCAACCCAAAACTCTACAACATACATTCAGCCACATCATACACTACAAATACAGGAAGTAGTTATTGGTTACTCGTTCTCCATTCACCATGAACACTGAACCTCATTCCCTTTTGAGAACAACAATGCTCTTGCAAATTCTTGTCTCTTTTCTGTTGCTCCCAAGGGACAGCCAAATATATGAATCATGATTCCTCTTTTTTCTGGTATAAGAAACATAAGCATAAGCCTTCTCAACTTCACCACACATTCTCCCACAACCTACAATTTAAGCCAGTTGATCCTGGGATATGCCACACTAATCCATGTGCTGCTTCTCTTGAGGATATTCATCAATATTAACAAGAGTCTACAAAAGGGCTCCATTCCTCTTGACACTGGAGATCCAATTATATTGGGTGAGTAGTTTGTAAATGCCCCTTGATCCTTCTGAATGCTATCAATACAGGCTAACATTCATACTGCCCCAAATCATAAATTTAGTCACTAAGAAATCACAGGCAAGCCTCTACAAAGCAAATGTGTGAGAGAAGCTCCAGGGACAAGAGCAGCTCTCTTTTGTGTTCACATTTTGGCTTTCCAGGAGACATTGAGATACATGTGGAAAGTGCTCTGTTGTGCAAGTCCCCTTCATTGGAAGAGAGTATGGCAGTGTGTCCAAGAAGCCTGGAGAGTGCCTGGTACAAGTGCAGTGGTCATTTTTTAATTTACTGAAGCAACTGCACAATGAGCAACTGAAGAATGTGCTGAAGAATTATCTTCATAAGCATACTCTCGCGAGACCCGTGATCTCTGTCCTAAGAAGAGTCGAGTGAATTTATGAAAAAAGTTCTCTGAAGAAATGCAGGTGACTAGGCAGCACTGCTCTTTTGGAGCCCAGTAACCTGCTGAGTGTTTTTGGTGGAATTGGTTTGCATTGAAATTGGTTCTGTTTCGAGTGTTGATTGTTTTGTGAGCAGAGGAGAAAAGAAAGAATAAGAGACGATGGAAGTAAATAAAAAACAGGAATTACTGCAACCCCTGGAGAATAAATAATATGCTATTGAATTAAACATGGAACAGAAAACATCAGGGAGGAGATAAAAATTTCTTAGAGGTCAATGAGTATGATGATACAGCATATCAAAATTGTAGGACACTATGAAAGCAGTACTAAGAGGAAAATTCATTGCACGGAGTGCATTCCAGAAAAGAATGAAATGTCAAGAACTAAATGACCTAACATTACAGCTCAAAGCCCTAGAAAAAGAACAGAATAACAGCAAAAGTAGTAGAAGACAGGAAATAATTAAAATCAGAGCTGAAATCAATGAAACTGAAACAAAAGAAACAATTCAAAAAATTAACAAGCAGTTGGTTTTTTGAGAAAGTAAACAAAATAGACAAACCCTTAGCCACAGTAACAAGGAGGAGAGAGAAAACTCAAATTACTAAAATTTGTGATGAAAAAGGAAATATCATCACAGACACCACTGAGATACAGAACAAAATGAGAAGCAACTTTGATCATCTGTATTCCAACAAATTAGAAACTACTGAGACATTGACAAATTTCTGGAGACATATGCTCCTCCCAAACTGAACTATTAGGACATACACAATTCAACAGATGAATATCAAGCAATGAAATAGAAGAAGAGATTAAAAAACTACCATTCAAAAAAAGCCCAGGACCAGATGGATTCTCAGCCAAGTTCTACAAGATCTTCAAAGAAGAACTCATTCCCATACTTCTAATAGTATTCCAGGAAACAGAAAAGGAGGGCACCCTACCAAACTCATTCTATGAAGCTAATATCACCCTCATACCCAAACCAGGCAAAGACATGTCAAGGAATGAAAATTTCAGACCAATATCTTGATGAATATAGATGCAAAGATCCTTAACAAAATACTGCAAACTGTAACCAAAAACATATTACAAAAATTGTGGATCCAATTGGCAGACTAGAGGGTGACTGCATCTCCTGTCACTCCAGAACTCAGGATTCAAGAAGGGAAGGCATTGAGAGACTCGGACTAAAATAGAGCCATCAGGTGAGTCTCCCCCACCGTGTGAAGTTCGGCCCGGGCAACAGGCCCAGATAGGTGCAGCTTCTCAGAATAGGGCAGGGCAGCTAGAGTCTTTCCAGGTAGCCCTGCTCCCTCCAGCAGTGGGTTTCTTCCACACAGCCAGCTTCTCAGGGCAGGCCCCCCAGTGAGAGCCTTTCTGCACAGAACCAGCTCCAAGTCTTGGAGCCAGGGGCAAGCTCCGGCCCACAGGCAGCTTTAGGGACCAGGACAGGGCAGCCAGGGACTTCCCCAAGATACCCTGCTCCCTCTGGTGGCAAGCTCCATTCACAGTCAGCTTTTCGGAGCAGACCACCCAGTAAGAGCCTTTCCACACAGAGCCAGCTCCAAGCCCTGGAATCAGTAGCGGGCTAGGGGCAGCTTTCTTCAGAAGCACTGCATTCTCAAGTTCTTCCAAGACTGCAGGCTACTGAAGGCTGGGAGGTGATATACTGGAAATCTATGGGTACATTATAAGCCAATAGAGGAAATCTGCAATATCTCAGAGTCCCACTGACATCTGACCAATATGATAACACAAGGGAAGAAAATGTCCCAAACAAACCTAGATACTATATCAATAAAACCCAATGACAACACAGCAGAAGAAATGTCAGAAAGGGAGTTCAGACTGTACATAATTAAAACAATTAGGGAAGAAAATGAGGAGATGAAAGAGCAAATGCAGGAATTGAAGGAGGAGATGAAAGGGAAAATGCAGTCATTAAAAGTTTGCACCAATTAATAGTTAAAAGAGCAAATAAGGGAAGCAAGAGATCATTTCAATAAAGAGTTAGAGATACTGAAAATAAAACAAACAGAAATCCTTGAAATGAAGGAAACAATAAACCAAGTTAAAAACTCCATAGAAAGCATAACCAATAGGACAGAACACCTGGAAGACAGAAACTCAGACATTGAAGAGAAAATATTTAATCTTGAAAACAAAGTTGACAAAACAGAAAAGATGGTAAGAAATCATGAAGAGAATCTACAAGAATCATGGGATATCATGAAAAGGCCAAATTTAAGAATTATTGGGATTGAGGAAGACTTAGAGAAACAAACCAAAGGAATGAACAATCTATTCAATGAAATAATATCCGAAAATTTCCCAAATCTGAAGAATGAAATGGAAATCCAGGTACAAGAGGCTTATAGGACTCCAAATATAGAAAATTACAACAGACCCACACCTTGGCACCTTATTATGAAAATACCTATTATACAAAATAAAGACAGAATTTTAAAAGCCACGAGAGAAAAGAATCAAATTACATTTAATGGAAACCAATAAGAATATCAGCAGATTTTTCAATCCAGACCCTAAAAGCTAGAAGGGCCTGGGAACATTTACCAAGCCCTGAAAGAAAATGGATGACAACCAAGAATCTTATACCCAGCAAAACTTATTTTCTGATTTGACAATGAAATAAGATCCTTCCATGAAAAATAAAAGCTAAAGGAATTTACAAAAAGAAAGTCAGCATTACAGAACATTCTCAGCAAAATATTCCATGAGGAAGAGATGAAAAACAACGATGCAAATCAGCAATGGGAGGAACTAGTCTAAAGGAATAGCCAAATAAAGGAGAAAGAAAATCATGTCAAAAAGCAAAAATGAGTCAAATGACTGGGAATACAAATCATATCACAATCATAACCCTGAATGTTAATGGCCTGAACTCATCATTCAGAAGACATACACTGGCATATTGGATTAAAAAGAAAGATCCAACAACTTGCTGCCTGCAAGAGACTCATCACATAGAAAGAGATACCCGTAGACTAAAGATGAAAGGATGGGAAAAAAACATACCATGCACATGGACACAGCAAAAAAGCTGGAGTATCCATCCTCATTTCAGGTAATGTGAACTTCAAGCCAAAACTAGTCAGAAGGGATAAAGAAGGACATTACATACTGCTTAAGGGAAGCACAAATCAGCAAGACATAAAAATCATAAATATCTATGCCCGAAACATTGCCTCATTCTTGTGCATCAAACAAATACTTCTTGATTCCAGAAGTCAAGTAGACCACAACACAATAATACTAGGCAATTTTAACACACCTTTCTCACCACTGGATAGATCCTCCAAACAAAAATTGAATAAAGAAATCATAGATCTCAATAACATAATCAACAATTTATAATTAATGGACATATATAGAATATACCATCCAACAAAGAACGAATACACTTTCTTTTCAGCAGCACATAGCTCCTTCTCTAAAATAGACCATATTTTATGCCACAAAGCTACTGTTAGCAAATACAAGAAGATAGAGACACTACCATGTATTCTTTCAGATCATAATGGACTGAAATTAGAAATAAATGTCAGAGTAAAAAACAGAAACTACTTCAACACCTGAAAATTACTAAAATTTGGAATGAACAAGGAACTATCACAACAGACACTAGTGAAACACAAAACATAATTAGAAGCTATTTTGAAAATCTATACTCCAAGAAAACAGAAAACCTCGAAGGCATCAAGTTTCTACAGACATATGAATTACCTAAACTGAACAAGGAGGATATATGCAACTTAAATAAATCAATTTCAAGCAATGAAATAGAAGAGGTCATCAAAGCCTACCAACAAAGAAAAGTCCAGGACCAGATGGGTTCTCAGCTGAGTTCTACAAAACCTTTAAAGAAGAGATCATTCCAATACTCCTGAAAGTATTCCATGAAATAGAAGAGGAGTGAACCCTCCCGAACTCGTTCCATGAAGCCAATATCACTCTAATACCTACACCAGACAGAGACACATCAAGGGAAGAAAATTTCAGACCAATATCCTTAATGAGCATCAATGCAAATATTCACAACACAATTTTAGCAAATCACATACAAAAATATATTAAAAAGATAGTGCACCATGATCAAGTGGGTTTCAACCCAGTGATGCAGGTTGGTTCAACATCTGGAAATCAATAAATGTAATTCACCATATCAACAGACTTAAAGTTAAGAATCTCATGATTATTTCAGTAGATGCAGAAAAAGCATTTGATAAAATACAGCATCACTTCATGCTCAAAACACTAGAAATAATTGGGGTAGTGAGAAAATTTCTTAACATTGTAAAGGCTATCTACGCTAATCCCATGGCCAATATCATTCTAAATGGTGAAAAACTGAAAGCATTCCCCCTACAAATGGGAACAAGCCAGGGATGCCCTCTTTCGCCACTTCTATTCAATATCATCCTTGAAACTCTAGCCAGAGCAATTAGAGAGACCAAAGAAATTAAAGGGATACGAATAGGAAAAGAAGAATTCAAACTATCCCTGTTCACTGATGACATGATTATATATTTATAGGAACCTGGAAATTCCACCAGAAAACATTTAGAACTCATAAGTGAATTCAGTAAATAGCAGATTACAAGATCAATGCTTATAAATCCAAAGCATTTTTATACATAGGTGATGAATCTTAAGAAAGAGAAATTAGGAAAACTATCCCATTCACAATAGCATGGAAAAAAATAAAATACTTGGGAAACAATCTCACAAAAGTGGTGAAAGACCTCTACAATGAGAATTACAGAACACTAAAGAAAGAAATTAAAGAAAACCTTAGAAGATGGAAAGATCTCCCATGTTCTTGGATAGGAAGAATTAATATTGTCAAAATGGCCACACTACCTAAAGTGCTATATAATTTCAATGCAATTCTAATTAAAATCCCAATGATGTATCTTACAGAAATATAGCAAGCAATTATGAAATTCATCTGGAAGAATAAAAAACTCAGAATAGCTAAAGCAATCCTCAGTAGAATGAGCGAAGCAGGGGGTATCGCAATACTAGATCTTCAACTCTTCTACAAAGCAATAGTAATAAAAACAGCATGATATTGGTACCAAAATAGACAGGTAGATCAATGATACTGAATAGAGGACATGGACACAAACCCAAATAAATACAATTTTCTCATACTAGACAAAGGGGCCAAAAATATGCAATGGAGAAAAGATAGCCTCTTCAACATATGGTGCTGGGAAAACTGGAAAACCGTATGCAACAGAATGAAATTAAACCCCTATCTCTCACCCTGCCCAAAACTCAACTCAAAATCGATCAAGGACCTCAGAATCAGACCAGAGACCCTGCATCTTATAGAAAAAAATGTAGGTGCAAATCTTCAACTTGTTGACTTAGGATCAGACTTCCTTAACAGAGATCCCATAGCACAGAAATAAAAACAAAAATCAACAACTGGGTTAGATTCAAACTAAAAAGCTTTCTCTCAGCAAAGAAAACTTTCAGTAATGTGAAGAGAGAACCTACAGAGTGGGAGAATATCTTTACTACTCATACTACACATAGAGTGCTAATTTCCAGAATATAAAGAACTCAAAAAACTCAACACCAAGAATACAAATAATCCAATCAACAAATGGGCTAAAGAAATGAACAGACACTTCACAGAAGAAGATGTACAAGCAATCGACAGATATGAAAAAAATGTTCAACATCTCTAGTAATAAGAGAAATGCAAAGCAAAGCTACACTAAGATTCCATCTCACCCCAATTAGAATGACGATTATCAAGAACACAAGGAACAATAGGTGTTGGTGAGGATGTTGGGAGAAAGGTACACTCATCCACTGCTGGTGGGGTTGCAAATTAGTGCAATCACTCTGGAAAGCAGTATGGAGATTCCTCAGAAAGCTTGGAATGCAACCACCATTTGACCCAGCTATCCCACTCCTTGGCCTATATTCAAAGGACTTAAAATCAGCATACTACAGAGATACAGCCACATCAATGTTCATTGCTGCTCAATTCACCATAGCCAGATTGTGGAAAAAACCTAGATGTCCTTCAATTGATGAATGGATAAAGAAACTGTGGCATATATATACAATGGAATAGTACTCCACCATAAAGAATGATAAAATTATGGCATTTGCAGGCAAATGGATGAAATTGGAGAATATCATGCTAAGTGAGATAAGCCAATGTCAAAAAAAGCACGAATGATCTCACTGATAAGCGGATGAGGACATACAATGAGGGGTTGGCGGGGTTAGCGATAGGGTAGGGTTAGTTTTAGGGTTAGGGTTAAGGAGGGTGGTAAGAATGGAGGAAGATAGAACTGTATGGAGGGAAAAGAGGAGTGGGAGGGGTGGGGGGAGGGAAAAATAACAGAATAAATCAAACAACATTACCCTATATAAATCAATAAACATAGTCCATCATGTCAATAGACTTAAGGATAAAAATCATATAATTATATCAGTTGATGCAGAAAAAGCATTCCACAAAATACAACACTCCTTTATGCTCAAACACTAGGAAAATTAGGGATAGTAGGAACGTATGTGAACATTGTAAAGGCTATTTGTGCTAAGCCCATGGCCAACCTCATTCTTAGTGGAGAAAAACTGAAACCATTCCCTTTAAAAATGGGAACAATACAGGGATGTCCTCTTTCACGACTTCTATTCAACATTGTCCTCAAAACTCTAGGCAGAGAAATTAGAGAGACTAAAGAAATTAAATGGATATGAATAGGAAAAAGAGGAACTTAAGTTGTCACTATTTACTGATGACATGATTCTATATTTAGAGGATCCAAAAAAACTGCTACAGAAAACTTCTAGACCTCATCAATGAATTTAGCAAAATAGCAGGCTATAAAATCAACACGCATAAATCTACACAAATTAATGTTGTAGGACACAGAAAATTAAAACACACCAATTTCAAGCAATAAAATAGAAGATGCCATCAAAATTCTACCAAAAAAACCCAGGAGCAAAGAGATTCTCAGTCAAGTCCTTCCAGACCTTCAAAGAAGACATTACCCCAATATTTCTCAAATTATTCCATGAAACAGAAAAGGGGTAAACACTTCAAAACTCATTCTATGATCCTAGTTTCACCCTGTTACCAAAACCAAAGATTCACCAAGGAAAGAAAACTTAGACTAATATCCCTGATGAATATAGATGTAAAAATTCTAAAGAAAATACTGGTAAATTCCATGCAAAATCATATTTAAAAGGATAGAGTACCATGATCAAGTGATTTTCATGCTAGGAATGAAAGGATGGTCCAACACACACAAATCAATAAAAAAAAATTATCACATCAATAGATTAAACACATTAATCACATGATTATCAACAATAGATGAAGAAAAAGCACTTTACATAATTCAGCATCCATTCATCCTCTATACACTACATAAATTAGGGATAATCGGAACATTCCTCAATATTGTAAATGCTATATATGCTAAACCCAAAACCACAATCATTTTTAGAATGATAAGAGCATGGATAAAATTTAAATTTTTTTTCTGCTAGAAATGGGAACAATAGAGGGATGCCCTTTTTAAAATAAAAACTTCTATTCAACTTAGTACTTACAAACCTCACCAGGACAGTTAAAAACAAAGAAAGAAATTAAAGTGATTTGAATAGGAAAAGAAGACCTTAAATTATCTCTATTTGCTATTGACATGATTCTATATTTAGAAAACCCAAAAAATACACCAGAATGCTTCTAGAATTCATTAAAAGTTTATGCAAATTAACAGGA
This sequence comes from Sciurus carolinensis, assembly GCF_902686445.1. NCBI lineage: Eukaryota > Metazoa > Chordata > Mammalia > Rodentia > Sciuridae > Sciurus > Sciurus carolinensis. The sequence continues at coordinate 425,320 of NW_025920238.1, read as the reverse complement.
TATAAAATTAATACCTATAAACCAATTGTGTTCCTATATATCACTGATGAATCAGCTGAAATGAAATTAGGAAAGTCTCCCATTAATAATAGCCTCAAAAATTGCTCAGGTATAAATCTAACAAAAGAGGTGAATGACCTCTACAATGAAAAATACAGAACATTATAAAAAGTAATTGAAGAAAACCTTAGAAGATTGAAAGATTTCCCATGTTCTTGGATAGGCAGAGTTAACATGCCAAAATAGCCATACTACCAAAAGCATTATAGAGATTTAATACAATTCCTATAAAAATTCCAATGATTTTCTTCATAGAAATAGAAAAGTCAATCATGAAATTTACTTGGAAAAGCAAGTGGACCTTAATAACTAAAGCAATTCTTTTTAGAAAAGTAAAGCAGGAGGCAACACAATATTACACCTTGGTATACTACAGAGCTATAGTAACAAGAGCAGCAAGCTATAAGTACCAAAACAGACATGAATACAAACAGACAGAAAACACAGAAACAAACCTACATATATGCAGTTAACTCAATCTAGATAAAGGTGCCATAAACACATGACTCTTCAGCACATGGTGCTGGGTAAACTGAAAATCCATGTAGAGTAGAGTAAAATTTATACCCTATTCTTCAGCCTGAACAGAACTCGACTCACTTTAGGTCAAGGACCTAGACATTGGAAAAGATTGTTTAGCTCACAGAAAAAAATAGAGGACAAATTGTCCACCATTTTAGCCTAGGAACTTACACCCTCATCAAGATTTCTAAAGCACAAACGGTAAAATCAAGAATCAATAAATACATGATATCAAACATTCCTCACAGAAAAGAAAAAGAATGTGAACAGAATGCCTACAGATTTGGAGAAATCATTGCCACCTGCACTTCAGATAGAGCATTAAACTCTAGGATATATAAAAAACTCAAAAAATTTAGCGCGCACACACACACACACACACACACACACACACACACACACACAATAACCCAACCATTAAATGGGCAATGGGATTTAGCAGGCACTTCACAGAATAAATACAAATTGTCCACTAATATATAAAAAAAAGTTCAATATTTCTACCAGAAATGCAAATCAAAACTACAATGGAATTACCTCCCACTCTAGTCAAAATGGCAAATATCAAGAATACAGGTAATAATGGTAGGAATGTGGGGGATAATGCTCACTCATACATTAATGGTGGTACTAAATTCGGTGCAATCACTCTGGGAAGCAGCATGGATATTCCTCAAAAAACTTGGAATAGAGCAACCATTTGACCCAGTTATCACAGTCCTCAGTTATATATACAAAGGATTTAAAATTAGTATACTAGAGTGATGCAGCCACATCAATTCCTATAGGAGCTCACTTTGAAGAGCATAGCTATTGAACCACACTATGTGTTCCTCAACAGATGAATGGATAAAGAAAATGTGGTATATATACACAATGAAATATTACCCTGCCATAAAGAAGAATGAAAATATGGCATTTGCCAGTAAACAGGTGGAACTAGAGACTATCATGCTAAGTGAAATATGCCAGTCTCAAAAAACCAAAGGTCAAATATTCTCCCTTATATGTGGTTGCTAACACATAATAAGTGGTGGGAAGGGAATAACAAGTTTATTGTATTAGAAAAAGGGGAATGAAGGTAAGAAAGTTGCATGGGGATAGGACATGCAAATGAATTTGACATAAGTTTCCTATGTTCATCTATGAATACATGACCAGTGAACTTCCACATCATGTTCAACCACAAGAATGAGATCCTAAGTAGAATAAGATATATTCCATGCATCTATATCTCAAAATATACTGTGTGTGTATATACATATGTATATATATATATATATATATATATATATATATATATATATATATATATATATGTATATACAAACTTATATCTCACATTTTCTTTGTCCATTCATCTGTTAAAGGGCATCTAGGTTGGTTCCACAGTTTAGCTATTGTGAATTGAGCTCTTATAAATATTAAAATGGATGTGTCACTGCAGAACATTGATTTTAAGTTCTTTGGGTATAAAACAATGTGTGGGGTAACTGGTTCAATTCCAAGTTTTCTGAAGAATCTCCATACTACTTTAAGCATTGGTTGCAGCAATTTGCATTCCCACCAGCAATAAGTGAGTGTACTTACCCCCCACATCCTCACCAACATTTATTGTTGCTTGCATTATTGATAATTGCCATTCTGATTGGAGTGAGATGAAATCTTAGTTTTTTAAATTTATTTTTATTGTAAACAAATGGGATACATCTTGTTTCTCTGTACATGAAGTAGAGGCATACCATTTGTGTAATAATTCATTTACACAGGGTAATAGTTTGGATTCATTCTGTTATTTTTTTCTTCCCCCTCACCCCTCTCACCCCTCTTTTCCCTCTATACAGTCCCTCCTTCCTCCATTCTTGCCTCTCTCCCACCCCCCATTATGTGTCATCATGTGCCTATCAGAGAGATCATTTGTCCTTTGGTTTTTTGAGATTGGCTTATCTCACTTAGCATGATATTCTCCAATTTCATCCGTTTGCCTGCAAATGCCATAATTTTATTATTTTTATGGCTGAGTAATATTCCATTGTATATATACACCACAGTTTCTTTATCCATTCATCAATTGAAGGGCACCTAGTTTGGTTTCACAATCTGGCTATTGTGATTTGAGCAGCTATGAACATTGTTTTGGCTGTATCTCTGTAGTATGCTGATTTTAAGTCCTTTAGGTATAGGCCAAGGTGTGGGATAGCTGGGTTTGCTGGGGTCCAGCCCTAGCAGGAGTCCATGGGTTCCACACTGATAAACGGGGCTCAGGAAGACAGTGTCGGCAATGGATGGAGAATGAAAGACACAGACTCTAGTTCTGGTGCAATCAATCCCACTTTATTCTAGGGAAGGCTGGGTTTATATACATTTTTCTTCAGGCTATAATGGCAGTCTTGTGGTTAATATTAAAGAAGTTTCCAAAGCATAGGCAGAAAACAACAACCTTACAGATTATCCTTACCTAATCACAATTGTTTTAACAATATCTAACTACATCAATGAGCTAATACAATATTTACTTCCTTAATATCCAAACTCTATGTGACCTAAGACTATTCTTATTATTCTCATGGTTATTATTCTTGTGGTTAAAACAATAGACAAGTAATCTCATGTGACCATCTCTACTAGGTTCATCTGGTTAATATCTAAATTGCTGAGTTAAGGGTTACAGTAGGGCAGCAGTCCCAATTGTAATTGTGTACCAATGTTTATTATAGGGGTGACATATTCTTTGTAGGAAGGAAGGAATGTTGTGAAACCTTATTCTCTTACCTCACCACCACACATGAACAAAACCATTGTTAAAATTTAACCAGCCTGTTGGAGACAAAGGAAGATCAACAACTATTTTCTCCAGAGGCTTTCAGGGACTCATTGTAAGGTTGCAAAATTATTTTTAATTTTGTTAGTGGTAAAATTCCATTGTTTTTCAGATTGTAAGTAATATTTTCTGGAATTTTTGTTGTATTCCCCTCATCCCCTTAAGCAATCCGTTCAGACTGAAATGAATAATATATTATCAGAAAAACACAGCAGAGAAAACACCATGCTTCAGAGCAAAACATCCGGCAATTCCTTTTAGGATGAGCCTTTGCAATCATCCTCCAGAGGGTCTTTGTCAAGCACTGGATGGAATTCCAGATGCCCCCCCATGGGTCAAATGGTTATTCCATTACAAATTTTCTAAGAAATCTCCATACTGCTTTCCAGAGTAGCTGTACTAATTTGCAACCCCACCAGAAATGTATGAGGAAATCTTAGTTTTTGATTTGCATTTACTTAATTGCTAGAGATGTTGAACATTTTTCATGTATTTGTTAATCAATTGTATATCTTCTTCTGTGAGTTGTCTGTTCAGTTCCTTAGCCCATATATTGATTGGGTTATTCATTTTTGTGTGTGTGTGCTAAGTTTTTTGAGTTCTTTATAGATCCTAGATATTGATGCTTTATCTGTGAAGCATGTGGTAAAGATTTTCTTCCAATCTGTATGCTCTCTCTTCACATTATTGGATTTTTGTCTTGTGTTGAAGAGACACTTTTTTAGTTTTAGTCCATCCCATTTATTGATTCTTGATTTAACCTCTTGTTCTTTAGGGGTCTTTTAATGAAGTCAGGTCCTAGGCTGACATGGTGAAGATTTGGGCCTACTTTTTATTTTATTAGGCACAGGGTCACTGTTCTAGTGTCTAAGTCTTTGACCCACAGTGAGTTGTTTCATGCAGGGTGAGAGATAAGCATTTAATTTCATTTTCTTACATGTGGTTTTCCATTTTCCCAGCACTATTTGCTGAATAAGCCCTTTTTTCTTCAGTGAATATTTTTGGCACCTTTGTCTCATATGAGATACCTGTATTTATGTGGGTTTGTCTCTGAGTCTTCTTTTCTGTGCCATTGGTTTACATGTCAGTTTTGTTGCCAATACCATGCTATTTTTAATACTATAGCTCTGTAGTATACTTTGAGGTTGGTATTGTGATGCCACCTGCCTCACTTTTCTTGCTATGGATTGTTTTGGCTATTCTGGGTCTCTTATTTTTCCAAATAAATTTCATATTACTTATTCTAGTTCTATGAAGAATGTATTTGGGATTTTAATAGGAATTGCATTAAATCTGTGTAATGCTTTTGGTGGCATCTTCAGGGGCAGCATCTGGCAGAGTCTGTTGTGGCTGTGTGAGCAGTTGCAGTGCCCAGGGAAGAAAACCTCTGGGCATCTGCCATGGAAAACATTTAAAAAGTGACTAGTAGCATATATTGCTAGTCAGCAAGTCATGGCTGGGTTAAATATCCTGTACCAAAAAACAAATTTTTTATATGACTCTATAGAGTAATATCTTACATATTACTTAATATGTGCTTGTGTGTGTGTGTGGGTGGGTGGGTGGGTGTAATTCACTGCATAAACAGATTTAAATATGAATTCACATGATTATCTCAACAGAAGCAGAAAAGTCTTCTGACAACATCCAGAACCATTTCATCTTTAATACTCTAGAGGAACTAGTGATAGAAGGAAATCTCTTCAACATTATAAAAGCTGAATATGAGAAACCCAATGCTAATATTATAGTGAATGGAGAAAAATTAAAGCATTTTCTCTAAAAAACAAGAAGAAAACAAGTATTTAAACTCTTACCACTCCTATTAAACTTGAAATTCAAGACAGAGCAATCAGACAAGAGACGAAATTTAATGGCATGTACATAGGGAAAAAAAATTCACTAGTGTCTGTTTGATGGTGACATGAACCTTAGCTTAGAAGATTTAAAATGCTACATTAGCAAATTTATAGAGCTGATAAACAAATTTACTAAAGCAACTGGATATAAGAACATAAATAAATCAATATCATTCTTATATTGCAAGAGTAAACCTGCTGCAAAAGAAATTGGGGAAAAATTTTGCAATCACAGTACCCTAAAAAACACTTGGAAAAATATCTAACCTATGAGGTGAAAGACATCAACAATGAAAACCACAGAACACTGAATTTAAAAAAATGGAAGCAGACCTTAAGAGGTGGAAATACTTCCCATGTTCTTGAAGAAGTAGGATTAATATTATCAAAATTGCCATACTACCTACAGCAGTAAATAGAATCAATACAATCCCAATCAAAATATCAATGACATTCTTTACAAGATACACTGACAAAAAAGCAGTTGTAAAATTCATGTGGGCAACTAAGAGACATAGAATATCTAAAGCACACTGAATAAAAAAGAGATGCTGAAAGCATCACAATACCAGATAACCAATTATGTTGTAGAGCTTTTGTATACAATCTGTACTAACAAAACAGACCTTAAGACCACTGGAATAGAAAATACAGAAAAATCCACATAGATACAGTGACCTGATATGTGACAAAGGTGCCAAAAACATACGTTGGAGAAAGGAGAGATTTTTTAACAAATGGTGCTATGAAAATTGGATATCTATATCTAGAAAAAAATAAAACTTGATCCCTATCTCTCACCCTGAATCAAAGCCAACTCCAGTGGATCAAAGACTTAGAACAAAACCAGAAGCTCTAGAAGTGCTTAAAGAAAATGTAGGTCCAACACTCCAACATATTGACAAAAGCAGCAACTGCCTTAATAAGACTTCTAAAGCATAAGAAATAAAACCAAGAAACAATAAGTGGGAAGAAATCAAATTTTAAAACTTCTGCCCAACAAAGGAAAGCATGTGAATAGAGTCTACCAATGTGATAAAACCTTTTTTACCTGCTCCTAATGATAGGAAATTAATATGCAGAATATAAAAGAAGTAAAAAAAATGAACCACCCAATTACTAAATGGGAAAAAATCTGAACAGACATTGCTTAAAATAAGAAACAGAAATGGCCAACATATATATAAAAAAATGTTCAACATGTCTAGAAATCAGTGAAATGCAAATCAAAACTACATGGAGGAGAGTCTATTATTATTGTGTCCTTGCTACTTTCCTATATCTCAATAACATTATTACATTTAAAAAGAATTAATTATTTTTATCTCACTTCACTCATAATAGCAATTTTCACGAATAATGTGGGGTATCCACGTATCAGAGAGAACATTTGTGGGAAGATTATATGTACAAGAGTGTAACTTCACATCATTTATAGCACAAGAATGGGAAGTTATACTCCATATATGTAAAATATGTAAAATATACTCTACTCTTATGTATATCTAAAAAGAATTTTTAAGAAGATCGAAAGGAATAATGTGGGAGAAAATGTACACTTACATGGTGTTGGTAGGATACCAAATTAGTATAATAATTCTGGAAAGCCCTAGGGATATCCCTTTCAAAAGTTGGAATGGAACCACCATATGACCCAGTTGTCCCACTCCCTGATATATATCCAAATATCTAAAATCAGGATACTATAAAGGAACAGCCTCCTCAGTGTTTGTAGCAACACAATTCACAATAACCAAATTGCACACATACTAGCCCACATACCCATCAACAGACTAATGGATAAAGAAAATATGGTGTACATTCACAATGGCATTTTTCTTAGTCATACAGAAGAATGAAATGATAGCATTTGATGGAAAATTGATGAAATTGGAGAACTTAATTCTATGTGAAATAAGCCAGATTCAAAAAGTCAAAAGTCAAAATATTTCCCTTCATGTGTGAATGCTAGATGAAATAATGGAAAAAGGGGTAATTCATTAAAAATAAAAGCATCATCTGTGGAGTAGAGGAAGGAGTTATAGCAAAGGAAGGAAGACAAAAGTGGGATGAATAGTAGAATAAAACAAACCACACTCTCTTAGGTACATATTCTCCTTCACTCTTCCTTTATTTCCTTTATTTTGCCCTCCCCCTCAGAAACAACACATAATATTTTGCCTCTGCATCAGTCCTATTCAACTTTTTAAATTGCAAACCATTTTCTACCCACTCATCTCTTTGTCCCTCTTAATTAACTCTATTTTCAACTTCTCCTACTATTGGTTAGTTTATAAAATGTCAGACTGCATCACTAATGCTATAGCAAAAATTAATACACAGGAAGTCAAAGATAACACTTACTGTTTGATTTTATGACTGATATGATTCATGATTACCTTCTGACTTTACTGATATCTATCCTACCATTTCAGTTTATTGCATCAACCAACGTTGTAGATGT